>NW_025951577.1:0-40819 GCF_023119035.1 Salvia hispanica
GTTGGAATTTTGTATAACCATAGCGGGAAAGCACACCCGGCATTCCCTTATCCCCTATCGTCTTTCTCGTTTTTTTATTTGCTCCAATTTGTTTTTGCTTTTATTTTTTTAGTTTTAAAATTTTTTAAAAAAATCTTTTCATTTTCCCGGATAGTTATTAGTCTTAGTAGAGGATAGACACTTTGTGTTTACCTTGGTGTTCGATACCCGGGTCGGCCTTTAGTTATACTATATATACTACGTATGCTTGTAGGTTTTTTTTTTTTTTTGTGCTAAAAAAAAAGTGCATCTTTTTCCCAAAAAAGAGCACCTCATAGGTGAAAAAGGCGCTCCCCCCCCATCCCCCGTTTAAAGCTAGGATATGTCCAATTTTAAAAAATTTGGGTGATCAACCCCCCACAACAAATAACGCCGCCTTTTTCCTTGTGATCCGGTCCACATAGATAGAAAAGGGGGTTTCCCCATAATCAAAACCCTTTTCCCTTTTTAAGGGAGGCACCATATCACATTCAACTCCGTTTGGGAGACCCCCCCCCTCGACCCTGGAAACATAAGTTGGGTCATGGCGGGTAAAAGGTACCTCAAAACCGGGGTTACGAATCGAAAAAACTTACCCATACCCCCTTGGGGGAAAGCTCATTCGTCATCGCACCCCAAACCTCGTCAAAGTCTTGTCGTTATCGGTCTGGGGTTGGGGTCGAAGAAAGGAAAGATTCCACAAAGGGTCCTCCATGGTGAGTGAGTGCCTGGGTTTTCCCTGGGGAAATTTGGATGCTGGCGGGATGTTGTGCCGGCGGTTCTTGGTGCCCCTGAAACGACCCGGGTTTTAAAGAGTGTACCCCCAAAAGATGGCCCTTTCTCGAACATTTTCAAAGGGCCGTTCCCATCCCCCCGTCACCAATGCCCAAAAGTCCTCCGATCCCCAAAGTTTGGAGGGGGAAATGGGGGTACCCCCAACGCGTCGTCTCTCGCCCCGACAACCTTCCACTAGCCTTTTGCTCATCCAAGGCAAGGCTAATGCCATTTTCGCTTTTTTAATTTCCCTTTGATCCCATTATCCTAAAAAAGAAAATATAATATTTTAAAAAAAGGGATACCAACAATGGGCAATAAAAGGGTTTTCCCCCAAATTTTTACTCTTATAAGTAATAGCAAAGAATCATCAATTAGTCGCAAGTTTGTGTTTCATAACACCCTAGATGGTAGCATGTAAACATGTATAGCATAATCACCCAAAATAGGGCACAAAAATCCACCCCCCAAACGTGAATTCACCCCCCAATGGGGGCGTATCAACAATAAATCAATACTATCAAGAATCTCTTTGAAATTCTAAAAAAATTGCAATTCATGGAAGTAATATTAGCCCCCAAAAGTTTTATGAACATGATTGCAACATATTAAAAAAGTATAAAAAAAGAAGGAATCACTATTCACCAAGCTTCAAATCATCCCCAAAAACCACAAATTTGAAAAATCAAAAAATAAGCACACCGCCCCCCCATTCGTAAAACAAGAGTCTCTAGAAAAAATTCTTTCCAAACATGCCCAAATCCATGAAAAAATTGAAGCAAGCTGGGAAATTGAGTTAGGATTCATACCTTGTGTTGATTGAGAATTGGAGGAGAAGAATTAAACTTGGAGAGAATTGAGAGAATAATAGTGTGGGTGTATGAATTTGGTGTTTTTATAAAGGTGGGGGTTGTGTGCAAGGAAGAAATTTGAGAAGGAAGGGGAAAAAGGAATGGAAAACATACCTTAAATAACCCCTTCCCGTTTACGGATTCGCGGTGCGGTCGCCGGGGATCGTGGTGGGCCCCCGCACCGGATTTTTGCTTGGGTTCTGGGGGCCCGCGGCCCCGGCCCAAACTTTTTTTTTTTTTTTTTTTTTTTTTTTGGAACCCAAAAAAAAAAATGAAAAAAAAAAGAAAAGAAAAAAATTAAAAAAGAAAGGGGGTTTTTGTTTCCCAAAAACCGTTTTTGTTTTTAGTCGTTAGTCCGACTTAAAGTGGCCCACTAATTGGGCGGATCGGCGGCAAGTTTTAAAAATTGGCAGGGGAGAACCCTTGGTCCCTAGCTTCTTCCACCACTTGTACTTCCCCTTATTGGTCTTGATAAGATAAATCTCGGGGTTCTTTGGGTTTTTTCTTCCTCTTTTGCTTTTTTTTCCGGGGATGGAGGTAGAGGTGTGTTTTTTGGGAGAATATCTTTCGTTTAAATGTAGATAGTGGAGGGGGGGAAGGGTCCTCCATTTAAAAGGGTCGGGGTTTGGTAAAATTTTTTGGCCAGGGGCCCCCCTTCCTTTTTTAAATTTCCATTTTCCCCCCCTTTGCCTCCTCAAACTTGAGCATCTCGCCCCGATCTTATAGGTCAATTGGCTATAGTTACCCTTTGGATCTACGCCCTACTCAATAAAAGTTTTGCAAGTAAAAAAAAATCTTTTCCCTAAGATTAGATAAACGTTCTTATCTACCTTCTGTCAAGCATAATAAAATCGGCGGGGAAAATGAAATCATTTGACTTTAACAAAGGGCTCCCCCAATCATCCCCTACGGTTTTAGGGGAGGTTATCGGCCCAATTTTAATGACCCCCCGAAGTTTTGGGGGCCCCCGATATTGAGCTTTTCGTAATACTTCGGTGGCATGAGATTGAGGGAAAACCCTAAATCGCATAGGGCCTTATAAACCTTTCCCTCTACAATCCGGCATTTGAAAATAATGGCTGGATCCCCCTTTCGTCTTTTCCTTTTGGATGATCTGGTTTGCAATGATCGGGGTTTTTAAGGTCTAACTTTTGGGTTTTAAAAATTCCCTTTTATCCCTTAGAAAGGCATATTTAGGTATTTTCGCGATTCAACTAGAGGAATATTATTATAACCTTACAAAACATTTTTAAAAAAAATGTTTGAGTTTTCTCTTGACAAATTTCCCTCTTTTTAAAAGGTAGCACAATCCCTTGTCCTTAGGTCCTTGCGGGGGGTGCTTGCCCTTGTGGGGCCCACCCCGGGGGTGTCTGGCGGTCCCCGGGCGGGGGGGCCCCCATTCGGTACTTCCGGGGCGCCCTTTTGGGGTGGTTCCCCCCCGGTCCGTCCCTCCCCAGGGGGTCCCGGGTTTTTCCCTTTTGCCACCCACTTCTTGTTGATTTTCCCCCACTTGTCTTTTTTTCCCTTTTTCCCCTTTGTCCCCATCCTTTTGGATTTTGGGTCCATTTGAGTGTTGATGTTGGTTATGGGGGTTGAGATCGTGTTTTATTCCTTGCTCGAGGGTTTTTATTCTAGCTTCAACCACTCCCATCTTGGTGTCATTAACCTTCTTTTTCTTGTGTGATTCTTTTAAAAACCCTTTTTGATCCCTTGGTCATACTTTTCCTTTTTTTGTTGGCTCAAATACTCCCCTTGCTAACGATAAATCCTGGGGGGGGTTTCAAGTATTTATTTTAGAATAGGAAGATTGGGTAGGGCGGTTTTCATTATAATTATTGGGAAAATTACACCCCCTTGATTAGAGGGGATAATTGTTTAAATTTTTGTTTTTGGGCAGCTCTTGCATTAGTTGATTTACCATGGGCGGGGCTTGGGTTTAGAGACCGCTATGATGGAGGGTTTGGGGGAAACCCGGGTCCTCTTTCCTTGATGTGTCCATTTGGGCCCCCCCAACTTTTTGGGTTTGGAATTCCTTCCAAAAAAAACTTTCCTCGGCCCCTCAAATTCCCTTTTTCCCCTTCTTTTATGCCCTTGAACCCCCGTTTTTGGTGGCCCAATTCCTCTTTCCCCCCCATGGCTTCTTCACCCCACTTCCCTTAGGAATCCTCCATTTTTCCTTTTCAAACATAGCACAAATCTTCTCGTTAAATCCATTATAGAGGATTCCCACCCAGGGTGATCCGGGGGAAACCCATGGTTAGGGCACTTTCGGAGGGAAAAAGCAGAAACGGCAAAAACCTTCCCTAAGGGGCCGTCATGGCCTTGGATAATTTTGGGAAAATCCGCTTTTTAGCTTCAAGATTTTAAAGCTGGGGTAGTACTTGTTCCCGGAAAACGGCTACAATGTCTTTCCATGGGGATTTTCTCGGGCATGCGTTTGGCCCCCTTTGCGGGGAAACGGTTAACGAAAAGGGAAAATCTTGGGTTTTGGCATCGTCATTTGACACCGTTTAACTTGAGAGTGTTTGGGAAACTCCACAAATTTAAGGAAAGGGAATGGCCCGGACCTCTGGGGCCCCTTTTTCAAAAGGGGTTTGCTCGACCCTTTGGATAAAAGGGGATCGTAACTTTAAAATGCTTGGGATGATAAGGTCCCGGGGAAAAATAATCATATTCCCTGATTGAACATGTTCATCCGGGTTGTATTTCCTGTTCTTCTTTTCCCAAAACCTCGCGGGGCTGCCCCCTCCCATCTCTCGTCCATTGCAGCTTCCCCATTTTTTGCCGGTTCCGATGTCCGGTTCGGTCCTTTTTTTAATCATTTTCCTTCTTATTTTCCCCGAAATCTTTCCCAAATTCTAGATCGGCCCGGGTTTTAAAATTTTTTCCCTTTCCCCAAAGCATTCGCATCCCAAAAACCAAGAATAAAAAATAAAAACAAATAAAAAAAAATAAAATTAGCGAAAGCAATTAAATTCCCAAAATTTGCAAAATTATCCGTTTGGATATATAAAGTGAATTGTCTTTCCCCCAACTGGGCCCAAAAAAATTTATGCCCATTTTTTTGCACTAAATAAACCCGCAAGTATCGAGTATATATAGTATAGCCAAAATCGATTCCCGGGGTAAACGAACGGGGAAAAAGGAAAAATAAAGTGTATATCCCTACTAAGACTCAATTTTCTTAATTTTTTTGGGAAAAGCAGAAGGTTTTTTGAAAACTTTTGAAAAACAGAAAATATTTGAAAATAATTAACAACTAAATGCAAAAACAAAACGGGGGGAATTTTCATTTGAAAATAAAAAATTCCCCCGGGGTGCGTTCTAGTTATGGTTATACAAATTCCAAACTACAATACCCCAAACCCGTTATTACTTTGATAGGACGGAAATCACCTTGCTTATGCTCATCGTGCAAGCGTTGATTACAAGATTAGGGGTTTTCCCTCCCAACACGTAACTCCATAAAGCTCCTAAGACCCTTGAAAAGTCTTTCCCAAAATTTCTTATTGTTTTAAAGGAAGCTTTAAATTTGCATCTACTAAGTGGATTTAATTTTTAGAACCCTTGCATTATGAAGCCAAATTATAAAATCCCTAAAGGTTTTGTCCTCAAAACATAACATCAAGACTAACTTAGGGGAAAAAACAAAGTAAAAAAAAAAAGAATATTAAATGAAAATTGGAATTGTATAACCCAAAGTGTTACTAACACGTCCCAGAATCCCCAAGGTTTAGTTAAAAATAATGAAATAAAATAAACACATAGATTAAAGGGAAAAACAAATTTTAACATAAAAAAAAGCAAAAAAAACCCGTGGTTAAATCCCCTTTGTTCTTGAAATCTTCTCCAACTCCCTTTGAAATGGTTCAACTTTTTTGATCTCTTTAATTATTTTGCCGTAGAAGCTCTCTCTGGTTAATGAAGCCCCAGGTCTTATTTATAGGGGAAAGCCATCCCGGAAAAAAGGGAAAAAATCTTCAAAAAATGGTAAATCTTAGAGCCTCAGGGCATCTCGGATTCCCCCCTTTCTCGGTGGGCCCCCGCAATGGGGGGTCCCCGCGTTTTCGGAAATTTTTTCCCCTTGGCCGGCCCCCCGCCGCCCACTTCCCCGGGCGTCCCGGGAAGGGCTTCTCTTCAAAGCGTATTTTTCCGGGGCCTTCTTTTTTTATCTTTCCCGGGGTGCCTCACCCCAGCAGCGGTGGGGTTTCCCCCCCGACTCCCGTTTCGGACTTTCGTTTTTGGCTCCCTTTTTTGGGTCATTTTGCACATTTCTCCCAAAAAGTTTAAAAAACCAAAAAAAGGCTAAATATGCAAAAAAAATGGACGTGTAGAGTGACTTTGACATCAAAAAACAGGACCAAATAAATTTCCTTAAAATAGTCAAAATCCGAGCGTATCTTTGGGCACATAATTCGTGTTCGAAATCCAAAGGATCCAATCAGCAGCAACTCGAAAACACTACGAATAATATATGTTCTCTGTTCTTGCCCGTGGATGTAGCCATTAATGTTGGTGAACCAGTAAATCAGTGCTTCTTTACGTTCTTTGTTTCTCGATTCACAATTGCCCTATTTGTCATAACAATATAAATGAAGAAAATAAGCCATGTGATAAACTCGTAGTTTAGCATTTGTTTAGGATGTTTAACGGTGCGATTTGATTTCGTGTTTTATAGCACATTACTTGAGTTTTCATCTATGATCCCCTACTTTAGTGTTTTGATGAGTTTGTCGAGTTTTGTAGTCACAAAAGGTGGAATCGGACGAAAATGGTATCGAGGCAAGAGGGCGTTTCTTGGAGTGGCCAGGCGTTTGCGCCTCAGCCGGGCATTCCCACTTGTCCCGGGCATTTTCCGATGAAGAATCGCCGGTCGGGCATTTTGGCAATGTCGCGGTTTAAGAAGAACGCCCGGTCGGGCGTTTTGTTACTTAAAATCGCTCGGCCGGGCGATTTACTCGTACGCGATTTCCGTCTATTTTCGCCCGGGTATAAATAGGACCCAGGTTGATTCCGCATACTTTCCACACGCCCCAGCAGTTTCCACGTTTGAGAGCAGATTGAAGCGACAAAAAGTCCGATTCATCAACAAGTTTGAAGACGAAGACGAAGACGATTTGCCCATTCAATTCACCTTTGGGAGTATCTCTATTAGTTTTCCTATGTTCAATTCACTTTCTATGGATTTCTCTTGTGAATTTGCATTGAATATGAGTAGCTAAATCTTTGTAGAGTTTTGGTGAAAAATACAATGAAGGCTTTTGATTAATTAAAGGACTTTTGATTACCTACGCTCTTGTGATTTCTTTGCTTCATTCTTGTGCTTTTTCAATTCAATTGCTTAGCTACCAAATGGGTTTGTTGACCTAGTTTTGAGTAATCGAGAGATACCTAATTAGGATTGATAAAAGAATGAACAACACCTAGATAATTTGCATTCGAGAGAAGGAATTCTAGAGTGAGGGCTTGAGCCTTTTGTTTTAAGGAGTTAATTGTGACGTATTAGAAGGAGACTTCAATATTAATGATTAATCAACTGGTTAAGTGCACTCGAGAGGGCTTAGTCTAGACTAGCGGCTTTCCTAGTACTCCTAGAGACTTCAAATGGGTAATCGAAGTTGTTGAGTTGTTCACATCGTGTTCGTTGTAGTTGGATCCAAGGCTCTACCTTGTTCTCTTATTTGAAACTCATCTTTTGTTGCGTGTTTTTATCTTTTTTATGTTTAATTGTTTTTCAAAATCAAAATCAACATTTCGGATTCTCTAGATAGTAGTTGAAATCGGTTCGTGGTACTTAAGTTGCACATTTGTCTGTGGATACGATACTCGTACTTGTTTATTGCTACACTAGCTCCGTACACTTACGGATAATTCTCGTGTTTAAAATAAATCGAGTCACTATCTACTCATCAATCCAAGACAAAATATTTATAAAAAGAATATCACAATTTATTCAATATGCATCAAAGCAAAGCTTCAATTGTGGTGCTTGTATTGAAGTTAGTATTTGCAGGGCAAGCAAGTGCAACAACTAGCTTCAAGAAATGTTTTACCAAATATGTTCTTGGTTGTGTTTTTAAACCGGACAAACTTGTTTGTGTTGCAAAATGTTTAGCCAAATGTGTCATTAATAAAGAGTCGATTCTTCAAGTCAAGTCGCAATTATGGTTGTGCAATGGATCAATGGGCACATTATGGTATGTACCACTAAATTAATAGCATCTTGTACATACATATGTTCTTGCTCTGTGCATCCCTTAAGCGTACTAATATGTAACAGCCCAGTCGCCGCTGCGTGATATTGTCCGCTTTGGACCATGCCGAGTGCATGCCATCCTCACGGTTTTAAAACGCGTCACACAAGGGAAAGGTATCCCAGCCCATTTATAGAGCTGTTCGTTCTCCTCTCCGTCCGATATGGGATTTGCCTAAGGTAAGTTCATGCCGTGTGCATGACAACTCACCCGCCTTAGGGACTCGGCGTCCTCGCCGAGATTTGCCCCACCACCGAACCGGCACCGGCTCGATACCAAATGTAACGGCCAGTCGCGCCTGTATGATATTGTCCGCTTTGGACCATGCCTAGTGCATGCCATCCTCACGGTTTTAAAACACGTCACACAGGAAAGGTATCTCGGCCCATTTATAGAGTTGTTCGTTCTCCTCTCCGTCCGATGTGGGATTTGCCTAAGGTAAGTCTATGTCGTGTGCATGACAACTCACCCTCCCTTAGGGACTCGGCGTCCTCGCGGGTTTGCCCCACCACCGAATCGGCACCAGCTCGATACCAAATGTAACGGCCGAGTCGCCGCTGCGTGATATTGTCCAATGTAACAACCTAGGTCGCGCTGCGTGATATTGTCAATGTAACATCCCAAGTTTTGACTATCTTGTACTTTAAAAGTCATGGAAAAAACTTTAAATGTTGAATATTTTTTCCCAATTATCACACATGGAAATATTTTGGTTAAATTGTACTTCATTTGTTCCAAAAAAAAAAAATAGTTTTGAAACACAAAACTTTAATGTACAATTGTCAAAGTAAGATAGAAAAGAGAAAAATAGTTGGGTCCTCATTATTATAAAGAGAAAAATTATCTAATTTATAATTGTGATGCAATTATAATGGACATGCAAAAATGACAAAAAGCAGTTTAGTTTTATGGGACTAATGAAATATCGATATGGTGGTGAGAGATTATACATGGACATCACGTGTAGGCAATCTATTTTTATGAATAAGAATATGTCATTATGTATAAAGTCATTTGATTGAAACACATCACGTGTAGGCAATCTATTTTTTGTCATGAAAAAATTGCGAACAATGCCAAATTTTGTGTTTTTTCTCCTAATTTTTAAAATACCTGGATGAAACAGAATTTGATTAAATTTTAGAATTTTTCGTAGCAATTTGCCAATGCATATACTGTAACGATGTTATCCTAAATAATTGTCATTTGTTTTGATATGAAAATACATTATGCCAATTCAATTAATCTTATATTAATTTTGCTTATGTGACGAAAGTTGGTGGGTGTGTCGGTGTGTGAACCTTATGCTACTTAAAAATGTGGTGCTTCTCTTCCAATCTCATCTCATGAAATGAACGAAAAATTAAAAGAATTATAGAGCTATAAGTCTAATATTTTATTTTATTTGCCATCAAAATTTTAATTGCGATATATTATGTTTCTTCTATTAGTAAAACTTAATTAAATTAAAACGATGTAGTTTTGATTGTCACATTGCCGCATCAGTTTTGATTTTGTTTTGGGAAAAATCAGAAAAAACTAAAGTTCATGCTTGTATTCAAAAATTAAAGTTTAAGGGAAAAATTAGTAAAAGTTTAAAGTGAAAGGACGTAGGAAGCATTCGTTTTCATAATTTAATAATTAATCGAACAAATAAATCATATAATAATCGGATCTATTTAGCTGATTATTTAGACAAATTCTATTGCGTAATTCTCACATGTATCATGCTCATAACTTGAATTGATCATGCTTTAAGTATAATTGAAACCTAAAACATGCTTTTCTATGGAGCGAAATAATACCTTATTAATTCTCCAAAAGAATTGACGATGGCTACGACTTCTCCACGTGACGCTTTGAATACTAGACCACGGATCTTCTCTAGTTCCCGAACTGCTCCAATATCGTGTGGTGATCCTAGGAATTTTAGGACTTAAATAAAGAGACAGATTTTCGACTCCACGGAGAGAGGAAAAAATCGCCCAACTTAGAAAGGGGACGAAAACTTTAGGAAAAATAATAATGTTGTATATATATTTTTATCTCTATATTCTCCTATTTATATTAAGTTACTTTTGGACTGAGACGGGGATCTATGGAAGGTTTTGGATATTGGCTCATCCGATTTACTTTTTACTAATTAAATTGAACCCGAATTTAATATAAGTTTTAATTGGAATATTACGGCGACCACTACGAAGTAATATTGAACTCTCCCCATCCAAATCCAAAATTATAAGTAATCTAGGTTTCGTTTTAACTTTCATTTCCAGCTTAAGATAAAAATGTCCATTAATTAATTAATGTCGCTATGGACTTAATTAATTAACTATATTAATTCAAGAGTGGACTCGGCATGAAACGCTTATTTATTATTCTTAGAGTGATCAAACTCCAACCTAGCTAGGTTCGAATAATAAAACCTTGTTTAGCTCCTCTTGAGGACATTATCAAACGAGACTCACCTACTACGATTCAATATAATAGCAATCCTAGCACGCTAGATATTAATCACCATTACCCGATATATCAGGATTATTGGATTCGAAAAACCCGCATCATTTGATAAGTCAAAGTAATGCATAATCAATACCGCATGCTCAATGCTAACCTACATTGATTAAGAAACAAATATTTATCAAGACCTCATCTTTGAGTAGATAGCACAAAGACACGTCTTCTATTAGATCCGTTCGGTCTTTACCCACAATGTCATCTTATTTCGGTAAGGCTTAGAAATATGCGGATTGACATTGCAACCTTTCACGATGAATAGTCTAATTCCATCTAGGTCGTGAAATTCTTCATTTTCTTTGTTTAGGGTACGTGTTACCTTAAAGTGGACGTCGCCCCAATAGGTCTACTTAAACAAAGACTTAGACTTTGTTAAGTTAACTTATACATTTAAACATGCAATTAACATCCATTAAATGTAAAACATAACAACATTATGACAAAAATAATCGTTCATTCCTTGGAAAATAAAATAAGAGTTTCAGATATTCATCGAACATGATTTCAGTATACAAATTCTAGAGAAAGTTCATGTACTTGTAGGCAAATAACCATAATTATTTATGTGTTTCATCGAAGTTGTCAAATATTTTGAATTTGACAACTGCATTTAACACAAATATAATAAATTTGAAAGCGGACAATGTGTGGTATTCTTGGAGCTATATGATGATGACACCTAGAAAAATTGAGAACAACTAAGAGGGTTATCTAGAGTAAGAAACTAGTCATCTACCAAGTTTAAGATTAAATGATTTAAGAAAAGCTAGTTACATTAGAGCATATAAGTCTTTTGAGATCGTTAAAAAAAAAAGAATATTGTTTTTTCTTAGACACTTTAACATTAAAAATTCCAAGAAAAATTATATCTCATTGATACATTAGTGATGTCACATTTCTTTTTTTGACTCCCTTTGAAAAAATGATAAATAAATAATTAAAATGAGGAGGAGTAAAGTAAGAGATAAAATAATGTAATTAAGACTCTTTTCTATATTATTTTTCTCTTACTTTACTCTCTCTTCACTTTAACTATTTATTACTCTACCCGTCCAGTAAAAATTTGTGCACATTTCATTTTAATCATTCTATAAAAATTTGAGTATTTCCATTTATAGAAAGTTGTCCCAACTCATTAATTTATTTCAAATGTTCATATTTTTATGGGTGGAGGAGTATAATATTTTCAGAACAGTGAAAAAATAAATGTGCTAACGGCAATGAAAGTAATGTTACGGATGGAATTAATTTTAAAGAACTGAATGTATTAGCATTGTTTTTAATTTTAATGAAGACAATATCCTACTGTATTATTCATCGAATGTTTACAAACAAATTTAGGCATGTTTCATACAAAATGTTTTACCTTGTTTCAATTTAGTACAAAAATATTAAGTTTACATATTTCATACAAAAAGTTACATTAATATTTTAAATTAATACATTCCGTTAAATATTTTAAATACTGTTAGTTAGTTTATAATTTGTCCAACTTATCATCATAATAAAAGAATAATTAGAGATTTAATATAATTAATCACTCAAAAAATAACAATTAATATCAATTCTTCCAGGTAATTGATTGTGGTTTAAAAAATTTGTCTCTCAATATACTTTATTTTTTTATTGTATTCTTTATAGAACACAATATAAAATAAGTCCATATTTCGTCTTTACAAAATGGCAATTTGAGCAACGTCAATAGTCAATATTTAATTTTTTTACAAAAAGATTCAATATCGTTTTAATTGTATTCTCCATTGTTATATGAGAAATCTTGACAATAAAATGCAATTTGCTAATTTGATGGTGAAGAGTGATGATTTTTTCTATCGTGAGTAATAAAAATAATTATGTTTGAAATAATTAATGGAAAGTTTTAATTTAAATTTTTTTTGTACAAATTTGAAATTTTTTGTACAAATTTTTTAGAGTTAACGGAATGTATAATTTTAAACATTAAGTAAATATTTTATATAAAATATGTAAACTTAGTATTTTTATAGTATTAAATTGAAACAAAAGTACAATATTTCGTATGAAATATGTAATTATCCCACAAATTTACCATAATTGGTTTTGGACTAACGTACACGTAACATACGGATCGATAAAAATAAATTAAATTGGATAATGGATTATGTGTGCAATTAAAGGAATCAGATCCAGATTCCATGCCCAGTCCCCAACGTGAACTCAACTGATCGTCTTCACCGCGTTGACACTCAGTTCATTTGTTCTTTCAATTTCTCCATTTCGATTCCAATCCACAATCTCATTCAAATCCCCAATGAGATTCTGATTCCAACTTCATTTCCAATTGAGTTGATTTCTCCTCTTCTTCCGGCTAAATCCCCCAATTTTTGAAGAACAAAAACCGTCAATTTTCGCACGAGATCCAAAAGGAGAAGATCTATTTCCATGGCTCTTAGAAGGAGGCAGCAAATCGGAAGCCAGACGGCGGCTTATCCTTCACTTACGATTCTCCGCCGGCGCCCTCCGCCGACAGTTCTTCCTCTTCTTCTTCCGCCTCCTCGCTCGCCACTAAAGCTATTAGAGCGTCTTCGGCGTACAGGGAGTCGTCGCTGTCTTCTGTCTACGAACAGTCGGCTCTTTCTTCTCCGCGCGGTTCTGCTCCTTCCGCTGCTAATAAGGTGCGATTTTGGCGTTGCTATTTTTGAACTGAAGTTGTTCCCTCTTCTCTCTCTTCTTCTTTTAGATTTGAGTATATTGTTTTATAATAGCAAAATGTGTTTTTTTGTTACCTAATATGAGTGTACGGTGCAATGTTCCTCGGGGTTTGATGTTTTGTGCTTCTGAATGATGAATGTGAGATCAATTGACAACCTTTGTCGCCGGTACAATTGCATCTGCAGGGTTTGCATTTCCAATATGTTGTGGAATGTAGGATTTGCTCTAGGTTGGATATTTTCCCTGGATAATAATTTTAGTGACGCTATAGATAGATGAAGTGAGTGGGTATGACTTATGCATTCATGATAGACTCAAGCAAGTAATCTCGTTTCCAATCGATACTTGGTTGAATTCTTATAGAATGATCTGAACTGGGACACGTATGGAGAATACATGTTGGATTGGGAATTCCATTGAAATTTTACTGCCATGGTTGTATTTGGAAAGAAAGGTACAATTATGAAAATTTGTGGATCTTGGAATAAGCAAGAAACTTTTATCATAATATCATTTGATAACTTAACTTTGGTACATGCTTAAGCTAAGAGATTATGCAAGTGAGTTGATGGGTTTAAGGGTTTTGGTGCAAGGGTTGGATGGCCTTGGATTTGGTGGTAGGATGTGTTCTAGCCAAATATTTCCACTTTTCATCCTTATTCCTTGCCTGATGGTTGTTTTCTATAGTTATATAGTCTTATATAGGTAGATCCCACTATGGTTCCCAAAAGCACTCTAATACTCTGTAAATGTACCAAACCACCTTTTGTGATAGTAATACATTAAGTAACAAATTCTAACACTCCATACCCAAAAGTGGATTTACCTTAATTCTAGGCATTAGAAACTTTGTTAAGAGGTTGGTGGCTTAATTTTGATATTGAATAATCTATCTGAATGCACTCTTCCACCCATGCCAACCAGTTTCCTTCTCCGCTTTCTGTAGTACTATCTCTCCCCACTAAACTAAAACCTCTCTTTAATTTCTCTCTGTGTGTGTGTGTTTCAATTCAATGAATGATACATCATTACATTCTGTTATTATAATTTCAGAATTATATACTCCCGCCCACTCTAGTTGTAATTTTCCTTTTTGGGATCCCATTCTAGTAACACATTTTCTTTTGGGTGTCCATTCTAAGTGACACATTTCTTAAAGAAAACATAACTCTTACTTTATTCTCCACTAACTCAAAAATAACCTGCACAATATCCGTGAAAAAAAGAAATGCTCCACTTAGAGTGGGACAAAGGGGAGTATTAGTTAATATTGTATATGATTGAATTCGATTAAGCTATTGACTTGTTCTTGAAACCCACTTCATTTATATAGGTTAGTGAATTTTGATTTAACACAAACCTATATTGATTTGTAATATTATGGTGTTGTTGGAGTACTAGATTGAGGGTGAATCTCCGATCATCTTATACCTGCTGAAGTAATATTGTCAGTATTAAATATAGGATCCATACATCTATGACCATGCACCAAAGAAAGCATAAATGAATCTAAGCAAGGATTCTGGGGGACGCTTGTCAAAGCTAAGTCAATTATTGATGAAGATGATGATACAGCTCAGCAACACGAGACACCCACGAGGGACTAATTTTGAGTCATCTGATAGAAGCAAAAGGATCAGGTGTGAAAATTTTGCTTCAAAATTTCAGCAATCTGAACATACTGAATGTCACAAGCACATTAACTTTTTGAAGGACTGTGAAATTTATAACCTTGTTTTTAAAAATTTTCACTTTTCACATGACTCTTTTCGCAACTTATTTCTGTTCTCCTTTCTTCAGTACTATAGCACATATAATTCTACTGACAACCGTCGAAAAACTGAAAGGTCCTGGGATACAGAAGGGGCTAGATGCTATTGCTTCATCCCTTAATTATATTGGTGGCACTATTGGAAAATCTCTTGAGGTAGACTTTTGTTCTCTTTTTTTTCTGATTCACTGGCAAGAGTATGCTTTGTAATGTTATGTCTTTAACTCTAGTTTTATGCTTTGGTGGAATTTTATTGATAACTGTTCTACATAATTAATCAGACGGCTGCTGGTATCTTAAAACTACTTTTTTGCCATAAGTCACTCAAAATTAAACATTCACTCTACTTGGGTTTCAGGAGGGTATCACAGCCGTTGAGAACCGTACTGCAGGCTTAATTCAAGAGACTCGTAAGATTCAGATAAGAAAAAGAATAATAACTCTGGGTCACAAAACCAGGTGTCA
The DNA here is from genome assembly GCF_023119035.1 of Salvia hispanica. Classification (NCBI taxonomy): domain Eukaryota; kingdom Viridiplantae; phylum Streptophyta; class Magnoliopsida; order Lamiales; family Lamiaceae; genus Salvia; species Salvia hispanica. The sequence continues at coordinate 15,342 of NW_025951577.1, forward strand.
AATTTTGACAGCCTGAGACGACAACCTTTGCAACAGAGTCATGTGCAACCTGAGAATCACAGTACAGTCGAAATACAGCTGAAGGCATCTCGCGGCGTAAGGTTGCAACTCTGTAGTGTTAGTTTTAGAACACGAGAAATTTTTAAGCTAACACAATTTTTTCCTTTATGCTATTTTGTCTAGTCCTGCATTTTAACCAATGATGCACACTATAATCTCTGCCGTATTAATAAAACTTTTACAGTGGTATCTAATATTAATGGAATTATGTTGATTATACTTATTCAATAACTTGTATGAAACGTATGTTGTGTTCAAGATACGTTGGATGCTTATTCAGTTAGAATGCAAGAATGATTTATAGAGATTATTGCTTGTATTATGAACACATAATCGAAACAAGTTATGCTTGATCAGAGGAAACAACATAGAGAAAGAATACATTTAAAGAGAGCTTGTATTGGTCTCCCGATAGCCTCATGTGAACTCTTAATTTATTATACCATTCCTACTGGTGGAACTGGCAAGTTCAAGGGAACCCTGCAATAAAAAATGGGTTTAAAACACTATCTTATTTTAACTTTGTCACAAGATGAGTAATCAGCATCTTCTCATTTTCCTTCTAATCTTGTGTCTGCCTCTGTCATGTCAGATTGCTTCTCTTTTTGAAATTTCTGATCAGAAATCCATCTGCATTCTGCACTCATTTGTGCGTGTGTCATTGGTTGCCTTTATGCTTGTCAGGTCTTCCACACAACTTGTTTTGGTGGTAATGTGAAGTATATAGTATATATTGTTGGTCACTAGAAGCATCTGATCCATCTAATTTCATGAAGCTGCTACTTACTGTTTGGAAATCAGAATTTTGGTAATATTTATTAGATGCATGATAGTCTCTGTTCCAAACTCTCAGGTTGCAAGTGCAATGGCTGCTAAAGCAAAACTTCTAATGAGAGAGCTGAAGACAGTCAAAGCTGATCTTTCTTTGCGAAGGACCGATGTGCCCAGCTAGAAGAAGAAAACAGAATGCTTAGGGAAAGCCAGTGAAAAAGGAGACAACACAGATGATGATGACTTGGTAAGTAATCTCTTGCCAAAAGAAGGATATCCACCCTCTAAGGAGGGGAGGAAGGTTTAAAACTTAAATAATGAAGATTTAAAATCTGAAAACCTTGACCTTGGTCAGTGTCATTTGTCCCTTTTTTTGAAATCCTCCTCCGTGGTTTTTTCATATCCAAATCATTTTATCAAATGCCTCTGTCAATTTCCCAAACATCATGATGGATCGAGCTATCATCCTTAATTTTATTTCGAACTCTCATGTTTGAAGATATCAAAGGATGTGTATATTTTATGTGCGAATATGTGCTGTATCCAGTATATTTGATGTTTTGCGGACAATTTGTCAAAGTTCTTGAACCATAAACAACTATATTAAAATCTTGTTGGAGCTCAAAAACAAATAAAATTCACAACATATTTGTATCTTGTAGGGCCTCTACCTTTTGTTAGTCAGTTGCTTACCAGAAATAGAAATATCATTTGTTGGGCCAAAATCTGAAGTTTCCTAATTCCTTACACAATTATGTATCTGAGAGTCTAGTTACTGTTGCCCGAAGTTTCATCATTTAAAAGTGATGGTGATATTTTTATTTTACTTGAAAATCGGTGATGTTACATATATTTGTTTACAGCGCTGTATAGGGTGCTTTGTTTTGATGCCTTGTTAAGTTTTAACCACAATATTCACAGCAGCTTAGGTGTTTGTAAACTTCACATTCCCTAATCCATCATATATTAAAAGGGGGTGGTTCATTCAACTGCTAGTACAGATTTGTTCTGGATTTATAAGTACGTAATTAACAAGTGAGTTGCAATATTGTTTATCAGATAAGGCTCCAACTCGAGTCCCTTTTGGCTGAAAGCTCGACTTGCCCAAGAGAATTCCGTCTACGCAGGAGAACCGTTTTCAAAGGGGAGATTGTCGAATACCATCAACTTACTATGCAGGATGTTGTGTATTTTGATGAAGGTAGTGAAGAGGTCACGGAAGTCTACCCCATCAAGTTAACCACAGCCACAAATACACAACCTCGTCAATCTCTCCAACTCCAACAGTTCCCCATGGGGCAATGTCCAAAGCACAGCAGCATGTCTCTCTCAAAACTTCCCCATCCGAAGAGCTCCAAGAGGCTCCACAAACTATTGGCGTGACCAACCCGTATGTTCAGATGCCTTGAGAAGATGTTAGAAAAAGTTGAATGGATCTCAGCTACGCGTTCTCATCCTATCCATTTATAAATGTAGTTGAGTTGATCTCAGTCTCTCATTTTTGTGAATTTGGATTTTTTTTGGTTTTATTTCTGTAAATTATTGTATTTCTGATGATCTTCCTCTCATTTGAAGCGCCTAATATGCTCCGATGATTTACTTGGTTTTATTTCTTCTTTTTCCTATAGAGAGAAACTGGTCCAACACTTGTAAGCGTGTCTACTTTTTATGACATTATGAAATTGGCGATTGGGAACTGTAAATTTATATCTTCATCTTGATGAAGCAACTGTAATTCTGCCTACTCTACTTATCTTGCATTCTGTACTGAAATGATACTCCCTCTATTACAAGTCCACATTTAACATAAATATGGGTTTTATGAAATATAGTAAAAAGGAGGTGTGAAAAGGTCGTGGAAGGTGGCTCCTACTTTTGTATACTACTCGTCCTTAAAATAGAAAGCTATTTTCGTTTCGGTTGTCCTTACAATTATAAATTTTTCTAAACGTTATATTTTTGGACATGGACCTATAATCCATGACACTCTTTCCACTACTTTTTCTCTTCTTGTATGTTACTTTATCTATTTTTCTCACATTCTCTATAACTACTTTCTACGATTAAAAGCACTATGTTGTTCCAAAAAAATTTATTTTGAAGGACGGAGGTAGTATTAGTATTACGATGAAATGTGAGTGAAATAAAATTGGTGGGATGTGGGATTCATTACCATAAATGGTAAAAAGTAAATGCGACTTTTATTGGTGGATGGACGAAAATGGAAAAATGGGACCTTATTGGTGGACGAAGAGAGTAATATTTTCAGTTTACATGCATGGTGGTGTGGGCCCAAATGAATTATTTAATAATTTTGCCCTTTTAAAAAAATTATAGGGGTTGGAGTAATCCAGATGCCCTTCGATGTTTTGTCTTGACATGTTGACAAGTTTTACATCTTTCAACATAAGCTGCAAGGTTCCTTTACATATTCAGCCACCAAAACATCATTCTCAAGTTTTTATACATTCCTAGGATGAGTAGTGTATGTCCGTGCAATGAGCTTCACCTATAATTTCTTTACCAATTTATCTTCTCAAGGCACGCAAATCCTGATTTCATACATCAACGCATCATACTTGGGGCTCCATTCCTATTTTTTCCTTTATTTTCTCGAGATAGACATCTTTATGTTGAGCTTCAATGATTCGACCATACAAGTGAGGCTTCATTATCAATGTAGCTATACGTGTACTTGTGCTGATGATATGTTCTTGTTTAGTTATCAAAGAACCCAATTATACTCAGTTCTTTTGGTTAGCGCATCGAAACAACGTTTGCTTTTCTTGCATGGTATTGAATGTTACAGTCGTAATCTTTGATTAGCTCCAATCATCTCCATTGTCTCATATTGAGCTCGTTTTGATCGAACAAATACTTTAAACACTTGTAATCTAAGTAAATAAAACATTTTCCGGCATACAAATAATGTCTCCAGTTTTTAATGCATCTTGGTCATCAGGCTAATTCCAAATCATGTGTTGGGTAGTTGTTCTCATGTTGTTTCAGTGACGTGAGGCATATGCAATCGACTTCCATTGCATTGAACCGAGGCGGACCCACTAAGGGGCATGGGGGCCCTTGGAACCCCCCCTCATTTTTGATGTTCCTATATATATAGTATTCATAAATTAATTAGCAAGTTAGTCCATAGCTTAGTTGGTCAATTAGTTGGCCAAGTTACAAGGATGTCACGGGTTCGATTCTTTGAGGTTGCGAATATATGTTTATTTTGGGATTTTCTCAAAGCTAGGGCAACTAAATAGATTTATTTATCTATTAACTTATTCATGGCTTTTTACTTTATCGGCTAGATTAATTTATTTATGTTTTTCTAGTTATATAATTTTTATTTGTGTAAAAATTGTCATTGTAACATCACAAAGTAGTAGTAGTAATTTTTATAATCCTAGAATAAAAATAATTATTTAGTTACATTAATAAGCGTATATATTCATATTATTTAAATTTAAAGTTATGCTTTTTATTTAAAATTATATTCTTCAATTATTTCGACATTGACACTATCTTCATATGTACTTTAACTTATATTGCTCATTTTTAAATTATTTATCTCACGATATTTGTATTGTTCATGTCGTGATTGTTTCGGCCTTATTGATACTAAAAGTACACAACAATTGATAATGTTAGTTTGGACCCCAGGTATCAAAATCCTGCGTCTGCCACTGCATAGAACACAACCTAATCCCTGCTTTGAAGCATCAGTGAAAACCACAAATCCTTCAATTCAACTGGTATAGTCAATACTGGTGCAAGAAACTTTCTTCACATTCATTTGTCCACGAAACTTATTCTCCTTCTTCAATAGTTGGGTCATGGACTTTGCTACATTTGTTCGGGTTTTCCATGCACTAACGCATTTACCTTGGCAGGGTCCACTATAATTCCTTGATTTGAGACAATGTGCCCCAAAAATACATCTTTAACCAGAACTCACACTTATTAAATTTGGCATAAAGTCTTTCTTTCCGTAATGTGTTCAACACCACTTCCAAATGCATGATATGCTGTGCCACATTCTTGAAATATATCATAATATCATCGATGAAGACAATTACAAATCTATCTAGATATGGGTGGAAAATCTGATTCATCAAACTCATAAAATCTGCAAGGTATTGCTAAGCCCAAAGGCATCACTATACACTCATAGTGTCCATAACATGTACGGAATGCAGTTTTCGGTGTATTATCCTTCCGATTTTTAGTTGATGGTACACAGACCTTAAATCAATCTTGGAGAATATACCCGATCCTTTCAGCTAGTCAAATAAATTGTCAGTTCTGGGCAGTGGACATTTGTTCTTGATAATTAACTTATTCAACTCTATGTAGTTTATACACATTCAAATTGTGTCATCCTTCTTCTTATCAAATAAAAGACACGTGCTCCCCATGGTGAGATGTTTTCACACCTAAGAACAGAAAAATCAAGCTCACAATTTGGGACAGAAAAAAAAAAAAAAAAAAAAACCAAACTTTCTCTCAGTCTCACATCTAAGAGCAACAAACAACTCGGCTCTCTAACTGAGGAACCGCTACTCAAGCAAACTAGCTAGCCACGACTAGTTTATAGTACAGCTACACCCAGCTCACCGAGGGAATGATCTGGTGCAGCTGAGACGACCTATTCATGTCTCACACTTGGATTGAATATAACCTTTGTAGTTGCACTTTTAACTCCTCTAACTCCTTTGGAGACATGCGATACGGTGCTCTTAATACACGAGTTGCTCCTGGAAGCAAGTTTATAGTGAATTCAGTTTTTCTGTCTGGAGGCAAACCTGGTAGTTTCTCTGGAAATACATCTTAGACCAGAAGTAGTGTCAGCTTCTGTGACTTGTTTATTATCAAACTCAATAAGAAAGATTAACACCCTTCATTTTGAGCATTTTCATTGCTTTCTAACTTTGACCCATGAAAAGTAAATTATGGTTCTTCTGGTTTTTGAAAAATTAACTCTTTTTCCAAGCAATTGATTGTGATGCGGCTAACTTCCAGTAAATCCATCCTTAGGATAATGTCAAAATCTCTTATGTCTAAAACATGTCAATCTGCTATTAGTAATCTGCAAGGTCCAAATCTATGTTTTTGCATATTTCATCCGCCAATTAAGATTCTCCGTGAAGGTATGCACACTTACTTCTACGGCATCACTAAGTTTTTCCTTAATTAGTTTTAGCTTAGAGTGTAATGTGGTAGATATAAATGACTGTGAAGCTCAAGTGTCAAATAATTCAAAAGTATAGTCCAAATCTTGTGTGTTATATATTGTGGTTGTATATAAACAAAAATGGTGTACATTGAATATTATTATTTTAGTCATAATTTCGACTTGTATGTCATTTGTAAACTTAGTTATTTTGTAAAAAAATTTAAAATCGAACTAGTTATATAAAAACAAATAATGTTGATTGTTGATGCAGAATAAACAACATGATCATGCATAATATAATCTGCAGAAACGTAAACGGTTACTTGAGCAAATGAAGTTATTGGGCCGATTGACAAACCCATACGTGTTGTGAATATAATATATAGGCCTTAGATTCAATTAATTTAAATGAAAGCTAAAAGGATCGTTTTTATTTGTAGTTTATGATGTTGGTTCTATTTATTCCATCCGTTTCTTGTTAATAGAGACACTTCTTCAATACAAAGTTTAAGAATAATGTGTTAAGTGTGATGTAATAAAGTAAGAGTGATAAAGATAGAGAATAAAGTAAGTGAGAGAATAACTTTTTGCCAAAAATAGCAATGTCTCAATTATGTTGGACTTCCCAAAATAGAAAAATAAACTAAATAAACATGGAACAGGGGGAGTATCTTTTAGCTTATGATTACTTGGTTGTACCACTGTGGAGCTTTCAGTTTCCTTTTCTTATTATGTTGTTGAATTTAAGTCACTTATAGGTTTGAGCTGTGGTTTGGAATGACCGATTTTGATTTTATTTACGATAAAACTAATAAAATGATCATAATACACTTCTTCCAACTTAAGGTAGTTTGGGTTGTACTCCTTCCATCCTCAAAGAGTATAAGCCGTTTTTTTTCAACGTCTCGAAAAGTATGAACTTTTTAATTTTGAAAAAGTCAACACCCATTACCCATACACATAATATTATTTACAACTTATACCATTTCTATTAACAATTTATACCACTACAATAATGTTTACCCCACTCTCAATTAACATTATTTCCACCACCCTTTCTCTCTCTTTATATTATGTTTTCTCTAATTTATTGAAATTCGTGCCAAATCCATTGTTTATATTTTTTGGGAATAGAGGGAGTATTTCTTTTTAGGTCTTCCAAAAATATGTGAGTTGTTTCCTCTTTTTCATAAAAAAATATTCTCTTATATTGACTCTCTTTTTGTCTCTTTTATTTTTATTGTCTTTCTAGTTTGACCTTTGAACATTTATTTCTTAAATAACTTGTTATAAAGAAATGCTTCAACTAATTTGTATCCAAGGAAGTAATTAATTTTCATAAACAATAATAATGTGGAATTGTGGATGACCATTTTGTGGTGAGATGATATCACATAAATTTATGTGTTTGAAAATTTAGTAAATATGGGCTCATTAAAAGATCAGACTTAATCGTTCTGGCATAGACCATTGATAAGTTTGGATTCTACTATCAGTTAGTCCCTCCGTCCCTCAAATGCGGAGCGGATTTTAGTTCAACGGGGCAAAAATAAATATACAAATTTTTTTTAAATTTAAGGTAGGAAATTTATAAAGAAAATTAAATAACAAAGTACTAGTATACATAAAATAAATTGAGGTGGGGCAATTGCCCTTATACACATCAAGTAGATTCGCCCTTGCCCGCAATATGAGTCTTATTTAATTATGACACCGACTTTAAGAAATAAAAAAAAAAAGTGGATTGAATAAGTTAGCGGAATATGGGTCTCATTTATATATAATTAATTTTATAATAAAATGTGAGTGAAATAAATTGATATAATGCGGGACCTACTTATCAACCAATTATGGTAAAAGTGAAATATATAATTCTTTCTTGAGGCGAATCAAAATGACAAAATAAGACTCTTATTCTAAGACGATGGATTAATCGTTTAGCCTCAAAGGTAAAATAGATCAGCTAATTTGATCGATTCTAATCCATATTTCATTATTTGAAAGTTGATGGGCCTACCGCCTACGTATTTCTTTTTCATTTCCACAAAAAGTAGATATGCTTACATTACTGATTGCCTCACACAGGTTCTTCATCGGTCACACCTCAGTAGTCCTGATTTTTTATTTTATTCTATCATATTTTAAGAGTTTAAGTTTAAATATTTAATAAATGGTAATAGGTCTCATTCAACTAACCATATTTCACTAATATTAAATTATAAAATTAATATATAAAGTGAGATTCGCATTCCATTATATTTTTTCACCAATTCTCTTTACAATTCTTAAAATCGATTAATCGGCTAATGAGATTAAAATGCGGAGAGAGTATAATTCTCCGTCCACCAAATTCTAAATACTTCCTTTGTTCCATGTTAATTAAGTCATTTTTCTATTTTAGGAAGTTCCAAGATAATTGAGTCATTTTTATTTTTGGCAAATAGTAATCTTTCTCTTACTTTTATACTCTTTTCTCATATTTTATTCACTCTTACTTTATTCACTATCTACTAACACACTAATCTTAATCTTCGTGCCGAAAAGAACGCATCTATTAACAAGCGAAGAGGTATATATTATTATAGTTTCGGATACCAAGATAATATTTTAAAAATATAAACTATTTAATTTAAACTTTAAGTAATTCCTGAAAAGTATGAATTATTTTCTTGTTTGTCCATCCTGAAAAGTACTCCATTCGTCTATTTGTAGTTGAGTCATATTCTTTTAAGTTCTTACTATAGTTGAATCATTTTTAGCAAAAAGCAAACCTATTTCTCTCTCTTACTTTTACTCTCTTCCTTTATTTTATCTTCATTTCTCTACCTTTTTCTTTCACACTTTATACTCCCTTCACTTAAATCACTTTTAACACAATTTTTTAAATCTCGTGCGAAAAAAAACGTCTCTACTATAGAGGGATAGAGGGACGAGAAAGTATGAGTTTCTAATTTTGAAATAGTTAAACATCACATTCTCCTACACATCATTTTATTTTAACTTATATTATTCACTACACTACACTACTACTCATGTAGAGCTCATTCTCTACTAACACTACTTACACTACTCTTTATCTCCATCCATCTTACTTTATAATTATACATTAAAATCCACGTCGAACCAAATGTTCATACCTTTCGAACAAAGAGAATAATGTCTTAAAATTCCTTTTGATCACCTTAAGTCCTTAACCTTTTATACGGAGTAACAACTTTGGACACCACATGAAATCCTAATAGTAGCACTTACAAAATTAAAAAGTTTCGGTCAAGCCTTATTGAATTCATTATCTGGTGACTCATAGTAACCCGATATATTTAGTTATATTCATTAGGTTCGTGTAAATCAAAATATAATCGTGAAATTAGGTTTAAAAGTCATGTTTAATAATGAAATAACAAGTTTTAATCAAGTCAATTGGTTCATGTTGTTTTTGTGTCATATCAACCCAAATTATATCATTTCATTTAACGGATTCGTGTTGTATGCGTGTAATGTTCGGGTTTGAAGGTCGGATTCGTGTTGGATTGCGTTTTCACAGCAATTCGGGTTAGACCTAGTTCTCACATAAATACCTAACTGATGATTGTTAATAGGATGCATCAATATGAATTATGAAGATGAAATAAAAAAAATAAAAATATTAAAAATAAAAGTGAAGCATTGTTTATTAGAAAGTAGGAACAGCTTGTGGAGTAAAATATTGTCAATATAAAATTCATAGGTGAATCATAAAACTATTTTGCAGAGTGGGAGAGAATCTGCATCCTATAAATAAAGTAGCACCTATTTAACTGTTTCTCAGCAACACAATATAGTAAGTTTTCTCTTCAATTAGTTTAGAATATATGCACGGAGAGATGCCAGGAAAGAAACACCAAACTCTTCTCTAGCACCAATAATATCTTTCCTGGATGGTATCCAAGAGCTATATCACTCTAATAAAATATAGTATATATATCAAATTAGTCTTAAACGCCAAATACCAAACAACAACATTATAAGATAACTCGGAGTTCATTATAATGAACTAATAATAAACTTATAACGTACTCCAGATTTTGCACTACGCCAGATGACATTATTGTTTTTAAATCTCGAATTCCCTATAATGAACTACAAATAGAATTGTTATGAACTTTGCTTTGTTTTATAATGATGTGTTAGCGTTTAGCATTTAAAACTATTTTTGTATATAATACAACCCCTAATAAAATATATATATGGTTATTAGCTAACTAAAACAACACATTTTATTAAAAATGTCAGTATAGTGAATATTTTATGCACTTTAATGGACATTTTATATTAATGAACTATCCTCTTGCAATGAACATTATTCTTTTTATTGTTGGAGTCTGATTAGTACATCATACTAATTGAAGTTGTTTTTAATCTCGACCTCAATGAAAATCATGCGTAATGGTGTCGGTATATTTCTAGAATACTAATTTTGAGTGGGTGTGAATTATTAATAATTGGAAGGATTGTTGCCATCCACAAATTTTTGTCTTCACACAACGTGCATTGCCATCTACTTTTCAAATAGATGTCTCAGGTATCCTATGCTGCTTATAAATATCATTAAAATCACTCTTAACAAGTAAAATATTCGGTTGACGAAAGTCTAGATACTTTCTATTTAAGGTAATTTCAACATACATTTAACATTACTTAATGGTTAATTGTATTAACTTTCTATTATTTCAACATACATGTAACATTACTTATTGGTTAATTAAATTGAAAGAGTTATGTTTTTAGTCAAACATTGTATTCTAAATTATTTGAGGTTTGTATTCTTTCAAAATATAATTAGACGGCTTTGGAAATTGATATAATAACATTGGAAGGAGTTTTGCACTAATATTTTTCGCAGTCTCTCTCTCTCTAAAATATCATCCGGCTACTCTCGACATAGAAAAAATATTGTTGGAGTGAGACTTTTGGCAATATTGATATAACAAGTAAGAGGTTTGAAGAGGACCAATGATAAGGATCCATGTGATTTAGATCCATCTAATAACCTAAGATATGTCCAATGATGTTTAATCTCTAATTAATCACAAATTAAAGTGAATTATAAGTTGGATCTAGCTATGAAAACTAGATCCCAAAGGATTGGATAGAAAGGTTAGAAGATGAAGAAATGGATGTGAGGAGTCATCAAACTTGGGACCTCAAAGCCTCAACAAAACAATGGAAGCAACCTGGTTGGATTGTTTAGTGCCCACCCCAAGGTTGATATTAAAGTCTAACAAGCACATTTTACTTATTTGTGCTTGTGGTTTTCTCCTTTCGGTGTTTTAATTTTCTCTCATCCCCAGCGATGCGTATTTTATAGTATCTAATTCAATTCACACAATATATCAAGTTTAATTAATAAACTTTAGTAATATCGCGATACTACAAGATTACGGCGTCGGTAGTATTATTTCAAGTGTTGATCTACGGGAAGGAGGTGAAAGATTGTTTAAAACATTATAACTCACAAAAGTGTAACATAAAAGATTTAGTTTTGGTTTTCAAAGATGTTGACCAATTATAATAAATGATTAACTATTGAAATATTTCACAAGCGGGAAGAGATATCTCTCCAAGTTGCTCATTAGACTTGCATTGTTCTACACCTATATCCAGGATACATATTCACATACACGAACATGTATACGATCTCGTAGTTCACAATTAGTTGAACACTTCATCAACGAACCAATTTTTAATGATTACAAACTCTAGAGCACGGGAGTAATACTTTAAATCTACTATGATCTCTTACTTAAAATCTACTATCAATTTATCCTCGAACAATTGAAATTCAATAGCACACCAACAATTAAACACTCTCAATCTATGTTAAAGAGAATATAGAAAAGGAAATAACAATACTTTATTAATGGCCAAAAACATAGTGCATAAAAATCAAGCACATTGTTGGTGACAAAACACATGGATTCAATGGTGTAGAAACATTCACACTAGCCTAAATTATAACTTGGAGCAACATAGATAGTTTAGCTTAAACACATGGTGAAATTTGCAATAAAAACGATAGGAAGCATGCTCTTGTTGAGTCGAATAGAGATTTGGGATTGGTTCGTCGAAATATTGGTTGGAATTTCTTCCTTCACTTCTTCCTCACCTCTCTCTTTTTTTCCTCTCATTTTGTGTTTGGAAATCTGGTTATACCCTTAAAAAATGCCCCCAATCCTATTTGAAAACATAATTTGGCTCTGGACTTGCGTGCATTAAAAATGTTACCCGGTCGGGTGCCAAAATGGCTTAAGAACTACCGCCGGGTGGGAGACTCGGAAACTTCACGTCTTAAGAATGTGACCCGATCGGGTACCAAGATGGTACAAAAGTCACATGGTCGGGTGAAAGCATTAGATTTCTATACTAGAAATCACCTTTCGAGTGATTAAATGCTATAAAACTCTTATTTTATTTTCCAAGGAATAAAACAGTTTATTTTTGTCATAATGTTGTTATATTTTACATTTAATGGTTGTTTTATTGCATAATTAAATGTATAAGAATCTTAACAAAGTCTAAGTCTTTGTTTTAGTAGATCGGTTGTGGCGTCGCCCACTTTACGTACTGAGTTAGTTACGAACAAAGAAAAGAAGAATTTCACAACCGGATAGGTTTAGACTACCTATCGTGAAAGGTTCAATGTAAGTCCACATATTTCTAAGCCTTATTGAAATAAGATGACATTGGTATGGTATAGCACTTGAACGGATCTAACACCAAGATGTGTCTTTATCTATCTACGAAAGAGCGAGGTCTTGATAAATATTTATATCTTAATCAATATATGTTAGCATTGAGCATACGGTATTGATTAGCATACTACTTTAACTTATCAAATAGTGCGGGTTTATACATAATCACGATATATTGGGTAGTGGTGATAATATCTAGGAGTGCTAGGATTGCTATTATATTAAAAGTGTAACATAATGAATTTCTATCCCAATCGTTAGTTATTCCACTTTGTGTATCCTCACTCACATTTTTAAACTTAGTGTGTAAGCTAATGGCTCCAATAAATGGGAAGCATTTTAGGCTCAGTTTGGCTACTAAGGGTGTCTTTCCTCTTTGGCAGGTTTATTTAATTCTGAAAGGATTAGGCTCAAAGTGGCTATTCGTATTGCCTTTAATCCTCACTACTTCATGTCAAATCTTCCTCTTAGTATCTTATGAAACTTCCCCATTTTGTTTGTCGTAGAAGTGTTCTACTCTAGACTTTTCCCCCTTTTAAGAGGTTGTCACATTTGGTTAAAACTTAGCTTTTTTCCATCATACTTAGTTCATTCAAATTGACTCCGGTTTACAAGAAGGGGTTGATGGGGTTGGGGGAAGCACAAATGAATCGGAGAATTAGATCTATTTAGTAGATTATTAAACAAATTATATTTGCATAATTTATCACATGTAGCATATTTGAAACTTGAATTAAAACATGTTTTTGATTAAATGAAACATAATACATGTTTTTCTAGAGATGATATAATACCTTCTTGATTCTCCCAAAATCGAAGATTGCTTGCTATTCTCCACGTGATGCTCTTCAATACTAGACCATAAATCTTCGACGGGTTTTTGAGCCAAATATGTATTTCGGGTGAGGGGTCTTATCAAAATACTAGGACTTAAATAAGAAAACAGAACTCCCACAAATCGAGGCGCCTTTTGCGAGGAGAGGGAGGACGAAAATTTTCAATAATTGTATTTTGTCTCTCCTTTATTCTCCTATTTATATTAAGTTACATGGGGCCTAATTAGGGATCTATGGAGGTTTGGATGAGGCCACACTAATTGGCTCTTCTAATTATATTGAAACTCCAATTTAATTACCCTATATTGGATTATTATTATCGGCCACTACGGTAATAATATTGAATTACTCATCCAAATCGAAATTACAAGTAATTCGGTTTCCACTTTTAAAGAGTTATTTCCCACGCTAAAGATACAAATGTCTATTAATTAATTAATTCCTGCTATTGAATTAATTAATTAATATTTTTAATTCAAAGAGTGAACTCGAAAAACCCGTTTATTTATTGTTCATGTATAATTAAATTCCAACTATCTAGGTTGAATAATAAAACCTTGTTTAGGCTCCTCTTGAGGGCATTATCAAACCGGATCACCGGTGAGCGTTCCAATAGAATAGGAATCTTAGTACCGCTAGATATTAATCTTATTACCCAGATATCGGGGTTATTGGGTTGCAAAAAAATGCACTATTTGATAAATCAGTAATGCATAATCAATAACGTATGCCAATGCTAAATATTTGTTATGGGCCTGTTTTTCAAAATTGAATGTTTTGGACAATTGTAATTTGGTCATATGTTTGGGACCAAATTGGCCTTTATACATACATAAAATATACACAAAACATGTATACATTTCGAACTCCCCTTCACACTTGGTCCCAACTCATCTGAAGGTTAGAATTGGTCAAAGTGGTGTTAAGAAAAGATGAATTTGTGACTAACTCAAAAAAATAAAACACAAAAAGTACAAAACAAAAAAAAAAACTAACTTAGTCAATTAGATGGGGTTACTGCTTCTTCGACTCATCTTGGAGTCATCTGCCATGAGTTCTTGGCCTTTTCTTGCTCGATTGGGGGGGCATCATCACGTCGGTTCCGAACTCCTAAACCCCGAACCACCCGACGGTTCGGCATTTCATACGGTTCGGTTCAGTTCGATATTTTGAGAAACGGAACCGCCGATTCAAAATCATCGTTCGATGGTTTGAACCGGCGGTTCAACTTTGACAACCGTCTGATTCGGCGTTCACACTTCGCGTTATATTTTGAGAAATCAGAACCACGGTTCAAAATCATCAGCTGATGGTTTGAAACTGGCGCTATATAGTTCAAAGTAGATTCCGCCAGGGTATAAGTTTTTAGGCATTGCAAGTATAGGTGTGCTAAACGGTGATTTTCCGACAAAAGGTGGTTTTCGTTAGAAACCGCCGGTTTGAAGCATCGGTTCATACTGGTTTCGACAGCTTGACACTTTTCGTGGCATGCACAAGGGGAATAGGCCGAAAATCAAAAACTGTGGATCGAACCACTTGCTTCGGGTGAACCGCCGAATTTGAAATTTGATGTTTTTTTAAATCTAATTTCTCCCAATTTTTCTCCTATCATACCCCTTCCTCATTATTTTTACTCACCCTATTCTTCTATTGACAAGGATTTCTCTTCTCAATCTCAATTTCTCTATTTTATATCCTCATTCTCTCTAATTTGTTCAAGTTGTTTACCACTTTACTTGTTGTTGTGCTTATAATTGACTTAAGTTGTTGTTTACTTACCATTCAATATTCATATTCCATACTAGTACTACTTTCACTTTGCAATATGTCTTCTTCTCATGGTGATGATCGGGGCAAAGGAATGCCCAAGATCAAAGCAGCATCCTCAAAGATTGGCGCACCTAGTCGTCGAGAAGTTATGGAAGAGGTTTCCGAGTGGCGGCTGAAGCATACAAGTAAGTTCTAATTTCATTAAATTATTTTTAGAATTCATAATTTCATAAGATCGAGTTCTTAATTTTTATTTTTTATTTTTATTTTTTGGTTTCTACTTCATATCTTCTACTTATATAATATTTGTGGATTGAAGAAGATCATAGGATTGTCATGCTACTCACTCAAATGCAACAAGGTGGCGGATGGTGGTAGTTACCTGGGCAAAAATATGAGTAGTACAATGTGGCTAGAAATGCCGTTAGATTGATCCATCAAAAGTCGTCTATTGGCAAGGCTTGGAAAAAATATTGTCATCAAAAGAAGGTAAATTATACAAATTTTATCATGGATGTCTCATAGATGGAACTCGACATATGATTGTTTGAAATCTACTTTGGGCATCAAGATGCTATTGTGTGTTTATTTTAGAATTTCGTCCATTTCGATTTATATCTTCACATAGTTGTGGGAGTAAAGCATGAGTTTAATTGAATTGTTAAATTTTTTAAAATGCAATAGTTGAATTATCCGGTGTTTATTATTGCACGTTGTTCATGTTTTAGAACATTCCATGTATATATCACTTGCTTTTAAGACAACGATGAAAAATTCTACATCTTATGCTAAATTGATGTATTTTTATATTATAAGATTAACAAATAACTTAAGTATTTCAGTGAGATTCCAAGTGTGTTTTTGATTACAAAGGTCTTGGATCCAATGGAAATTAAGTGGTACCTCCAAGATTTTAGATTTTTATTATAACAATCGAGTACAATTGATCTTGGTCCACTTCAAGCATTGCAAAAGGATACCAATGACGAATTGGGAGTAAACCTATCCGAAACATTTCAAATAAACCTCCTGAATAGGTCAGTGTCCAACATACCTTAGTATAACTTGCATACTCTATACCGAATATTAAACCAAGTATAACAGCACCACTAAGTCAATCTAGACCTACCCCTCAACAACATGATTTTGGCTTCGAAATTTTATTATGATGACCTCGAGCGCAATCTTAATCAGCTGATCTATACAACTACAACACCGGAGGAATGAGCTCGAAGTACGCAAGTGAGTTAGATTTATATTATGATTCACGTTTTCCTTTAATGATCCCACCCAAATCGATTTCTCGATTGGTGGGGAACACATGAGAAAGATTTTCCCATACTTGCGTCAATGACCAAAGAGACTTTTCTGTTCCGGTTTCCAAACCACTCGTGCTCGTCGAGTCCGCTCTCCAGTGTTGGAGTATACAAAAAGAAGTAGCCTCTCCACGGAAATTGGAAGTGTGATGTTACTTGATGATTGAGCCAAAGTTGACATGAGAGAACAAGAACCAAATTGGGACACTCGTGTAGAATAAGAAGACGAAGAATACACCGAGGATGAAGAATAGACAAGCCGCATGCCGTGCAACCAAATAGGTAAGTAAGGTAAGAGAACTACTTGGCTTTGATTCCCAATGCAATTAGCATTGAGGATACGTAGGCACCTCAAGTCCTTTTTCCTTTATTTATTTATTTTTCATTTGTTTCAACTTTAAAAAAATGCAAATACAATCAAATAATTGTATTTGTATATACTCTAGTCGGTGAAGGAAACTTTTCTATAAGACTAAATCCGGGAAACTTTTGAAAATTCTACCATAATTGTTGATTGTTAGACTAAACTCAACATTTAAGGTTGAACTGCCAAAGGTGTCTACAATTTAGTTATATAGAAACATCTCCTTCGTCACCAAGAGTATATACTTATAAATTTATTGTTCAAAACTTCAAGTCTTTTATAGGTCTAATTGAAATTTACAAGTATATTTAAATTTATTATTTTAATACTTCAAGACTTCAAGTCTTTTGTAAATTGTAATCGTTATAACTTATAATTGTAACTTGTAGTCTCTGAAATTTATATCAATAAAATTGCAACTTTCATCATTTCCCCCGCTTTGTTCATTCTTCTCATCTCCACTTCCCACTACTTAAGTTTTCTCCTAACTCAACACTTTGTCCCTCGCTTCACCAACATTTTCTTTGTTCGAAGCACTCTTTTCATTACCAGACTCATTCTCTTTAACATCCTCTACTACTCCTTCAACAAGCTTTGATTCTTGCTCAGGTTTGTTTTCAATATCCCTCCGTGTCGGCCAACTCCTCCTCTTGTCTGAACAACCATCTCGCTCCCAACATTTCTCTTACTCACACCCTTCTTATCCAATGTTTCTTTTTTGGGTAGGGTTTCAATATGTTTTGTACTTGGTTCAGGAAGTTTTGTAGTAGCTGTGGAGGAGATATGATGGGTTGTTGCTCGAGTATGGGGTTGGTGTTTTAAACTGCGAGAAGGGCTGGGGGTATGCTCCAAGTACAATCCAGGGCTCACACCTCTAATCAATTTCACAACATGGACTAGGGATATCAAAGGGATTTGTGGAGTACTTGATGTCATGGTACAATCTGTTCTTTGCGGCGCTGGAGTCTGCTCTGCATGCAATGCTCCATGGCCTTTTCTTTCGGCCGATGAAGCTTTCATGACTATCCTCTTCTTTCCCATAGTCATATTTGCTCCGAACGGTCGGTGGGTGGTTGATGCATGGAGAATTTCGGTCTTCCTCGAAGCAATCACTATCTGGTGTTTGAAGTTTGCAGTATTTGATGGTGGGGAGACTGGTATGGTAGTTAGCGCTTGTCTTCTCCGTTTGAACTGTGAGCTGCAGACAAATTGAATAGTGAGTTGTGGAGTAAAACTAGGGTTTACCTTTTTAAATGAAGTAAAAATCGGGGGAAAATGTTGAGCTTTTTCGGAAAAAAAAAATCAAAATTTTTAGCTCAAATTTCTTCCCCCGCTTTCCTCTTCGCAAACAAGTTTTTTACTAGCCTCTAGCACATTTTCGACACTTAGAAATATTTTACTTTTCATTCCCATAGTTCGCACTTCCTACTTGACTTAGCGTATTTTAAAAAAAAAGTGAAATTTCTAAAAAAACTTTAGTTGGATAAATAATCCAAAAATTTAACTTCATTTAAAATTATTTACAGTTAGTTTAGAAAAAAATTTGAAAATCTTTTTTAAAAAAATTTATTACATTCCCCAATTAAAAACCCAAACAAACACAAAATTTTAAAAATTTAAAACTGAATTTTTCCCAAACAAAATTATGGCAAAAACATAGCCTAAGAGATGTTAATGGGGTCGTTATAAAATTTTGGGTTTTTTTTACCCCATGGGTTAATAGGGTTAAAATACAATTTTATCAAATTATAAATTTTTTACCAAATTTATAACATTTGAACTAGGTATGCATTTGTCATGAGGGTTATAAGGTAATTCAATTCGATGAATTTGTACTTTCCATCTCAATATAAAATATAACAAAAAAAAAAATCTATAATTATAATCCGAATGCATCACATATTTTCTCTCATCATTTGAACATTTGAATGGGGTGTCCAATAGTAGAAAAAATTAAGAGAAAATTAAAAAAAGCATACCAAAATAGAAATTGAGACACATATTGAGAGACAAAGGGAATACATTTATTTCAAACTCTAAAAATTAAACAACCCAAATACTAGTAGAAATTATCAACAAAACACGGGGCATGCCTTTGTTTTTGAAGATTCCTCATGATTTTATTTTGAAAGTAGGTTAGTTTTGGAGGGGTTTCGTGAAATGGACAAGTTCTTCCACGGTCTCCCCTTTCAAAATCCGTGTTAAGTGTATTCTCAAACTTTTATTGCACTCGAGCATGCGTGTCCAATACGTTACGCATTTTGAGAACGCCTTAGAGCATCCGGCCGCCATCTCGATGCGGGCTCGGACTGTCTCAACGAGACGAGCCAAGATCAAGATAGGGCGATGCCCTCCCGCGTCGCGTGTCCCTCCGCCTCGATAAAGCCGACGAGCATGGCGCGAGGCGTAACACCCACTTGCGGGCGGATGCCCACTCCGGCCCGCGAGTGGGTGTCGTTATGCTAACGCAATAAATAATTTTATTTTTTTTTAAATCAATTTTCCAAAAAAAATTTTAAAATTAAAATTTTAAAATGGTAATATTACCGTTTGAATTAAAAAAATTATTTATTTTTCTTTTTTTATTCTATAAATATCTCATTACCTCTTTCATTTTACCCCAAAAACACACTATCTCCATCTTTTTTTCTTCTCATCACTATCATATCATCTCTCTTTCCTCTCCAATTTCGCAAAAATGTCCGGTGAAGAGGACGGCTACGAATTTAACGCTTTTTTCGCCCGGGGGCATGTACTATGTTTGGGTATTCCGAGGTTCGTCGCCGCACCCAAGGCTCGTCGACGCGGCGCACCGAACACCATCTTTTCCAATTGATGCATACTATCGTTCCTCCGCCCGAGGTATGGGCAAACGCAGGGATTATCCCAAATTGGGGAGAATTTTCCCGGAGGAACACACTCGAAAACCTTCCGACTAGAGCTGGAAGAGGAGGAGGCGAGGAGGACGAGGAGGTGGAAGCCCCCCGCGCGGATCCGAAACGAGGAGGAAGAGGAGGACGAGGACGAGGTGGTGGAGGATGTGGCCGTCATCCATAAAAAATTCCGGAGATGATGGCTGCTTCGACGCTGATTAAGACGTCGTACGATCCCATCGTCGGGAATCAACAATTACACAAGTGTTTTCGGGATAAGGTCACCGACGTATGCAACCAGCAAAAGCCGAGGGGACCCACAAGCATGATGCGGAGATATCAAAATATTTTGTGGGATCTACAAGCATGATGCGGAGAATTACCAAACGGAGCCGGTGAGCCGACACCCCGAGAAAGCGGCTTTGCGAGTCTTTAAAGCCGACACCGACAAAGATTTCAAATTTGCCGATGTTTGGCGCCGATCAAAGAGCTTGATAGGGGGGCTGGGTCAGCTCAGACGGGCTCGGCTCGAAACGCACGAAGCACGGGGGGTGGCCAATACTCGGCCAGTGAGGGCGGGGAAAGGGAACACCTACAAGAGGTGAGTTCCCGACATCCAATGCGGGGGGTCCTCCGGTACATGACGTCGGCCGCAAGGGGAAAAAGGCAAAAGGCGGATAGAGCTCGCGGAAGGACCGAGGTGAACGCCGCGGGCTCCCAAGGCACGCCCCCACCCTCCCTAATGTCCATGTACTTCACCCCCACGATGGCTAACACTTCGCATTTTTCCCGACCAATATCAAGTCCATTTTGTCGGCCGTATCGCAGACAACTTGGTATTCCGCCTCAAACGGGTGCATCGCCACCGCCTCGGGATGATTCGACAATGGGGTAGTTTTTATAATTTAAGTGAATTTTTTAATTTCTAGTATTTTAAATTATGTCTTTTTTTAAAGATTTTAATTATGTGTTTTTTTTTTTTTTAGGATTTTAAATTGTAATTTTTTTTATTTAATGAAGTGTGTTTTTATTAATAGAATTTGTTGGAAATAAAAATAAAAAATGAAATTGAATGAATAGTTAAATGATGAGATGGTTAAGAGATGGAGGGTCAGGGTGCTCTAAGTTAAGAGATGGGGTAAAAAATGTAGGAGGTACCCATAATAGTAAGGGATTTAGGGGATTGAGACAAGATGTGGATGACCTTATGAAAAATATAATCCAGCGCCTCGAGAATCCGCTTTGAAATGGGTCTATTTTGAAAATTTTGCCAAAAGTTGATACGTGTAGCTTATTCATGACATTAAACTATAGCTTATATTTTAATTATTTCAAACTTGAAAGTTGAATAATTTTGCTTTGAGTTAAAAAGAATTGATGACACAAATTTAACGGGAAAATATACCATATCAGACTTATTATAGTGAAAATATTGAAAAATATTATATTGAAAAAAATATACTTGAAAAAGTTTTAAAATTTTGGTACATCGTGATTATCGATACAATATGATCATGCCGAAAGATTTTAGTACAATAACGGTATGAATTTTTATATATCGCGACATACCAAAATTTCAAATATATGCTATAATTAGGTATACAACGTAATTTACAAGTGTACCTATATACTAACACCATAAAAACAATATATACCGTGAATACCAAATATGTTTATAAATAAGCTAAAATATTTAAAATATAATATTATATAACAATATAATGGTATTACAGTATACCGTACCAATCCACTCATAAATATACTACTCCATCCGTCCCGACTTAAGTGAGACGTATTCTTTTTGTACGTCCCAACCTAAGTGAGACGTTTTCCTTTTTTGGCAACAATTAACTCACTTTCTCTTATAGTTTATCCTTTTATCTCTCCAACTTTATCATCTCTCTTACTTTATTTACTTTCTTTTTACTTTATCATCTCTCTTATTTTTTTTCTCTTACTATACTATTAATAATTTAATTCATTAAACACTACTACCTAAATTCTTGTGCCAAAATAGAAACGTCTCGCTTAGGTCGGACGGAGGACATACTTCTTTGTCGATATGGGTGGAGAGATCCAGCCGTATGCATCACGGATGCAGAGGTCACCGGGGACAAGGTCCTATCTTCCTCTCTTGATTTTTTGACGTTGCTCACACGTCAACCCTGGAGAAGCAGCTTCCCCGGGGATGCCCGTTTCAATGATAGGACGATATGGGGAGGGGACCCCCCGCTCAGGGAGGGGCCCGCCGGGAAGAAGAAGACGGGGAAGAAAGGGGGGCCAAGTCAAGCCGGACCGGACACACCCCGGGAGGGGGGACGGGGATAGATGCCCCCCGGCCCGGCTTTAAAAATTTACCCCGCTGCGAAAACCCCGGGGATCCAACATGGGGTAAGATTGAATTTCAGGAGGTACCCCCCGCACGGAAAAGGACTCGGGAAAGGGGGAAAAGGTCAAGCGGGCCCATTTTGGGTTGACACCAACGCCCCCACATAAACTAATGGGAAATCGAGGAGGACGCCCGAGGGAGGGAGAGCGCCCCCGTGAAGGGACTTAAGGAGTTCATCTTCTGGGAATGTTATCCGGCGAAGGCCCCCGGAATTTTTCGGGCGGGGGTGGGCCGGGTGGGCAAAAAGAAAACCCGAATTTTCCCGGGGCGAAAAGGGGCAGAAAGGATCCCACGACCCCCCCCGGATGCAAGAGCCACCGCTCCATCCTTGCTTGTCGCCCTCGGGGGTTGGCCAAAAGCGGCGCAAGGGGCGAAGGGATCCCCCCCCTATCGCCCGAGGTCATTCGCACCCCACGGGGTACACCTTTTCCTTCGAGCAAAAACGCGGGAACAATGTACAAGGTCTTCCAAGAGGGGGGGCCGCAACGCCCCCACGGAAGGGTTTCTTCGTTGCCCCAAAGATTTTGGATAGGGGGCACCAGGGGGGCTCAAACGGGGGCCGAGGCACCGTTTGGGAGGTCCGCGTGGCAGCGAACGGCGGCGAGACAAGGGCGGCAGGGCACAGGGGAAAGAGAGAGAGGGGGCCGGGGGCCCGGGTTTTTTTTATTATGTATTTTTTTTTGTCTATGTATCTTTTTTTATTTAAATGAAATAAGCATTTTTCCAAGCCCCGAATTTAATTCCCTAATTTATCGTAAAATTTTAAAGCGTAAAATGGTTTTTTTGAATTATTTTTATTGGGGGATGTGGCGTCTTTGGGGGATATTTTTAAAATGATGATATAAGGGGGTTTTTATTAAGACGGGAAAATGGGGGAGAAGGGGACCCGTGGCCGGGCCCATTGCCATTGGGATGTCACAGATACATTTCTTTTTGGACAAGATTTTTAAAAACATGTTTAAATGAGTTAAATATGAGAAAAAAAAGTGGAATAGAATAAAGTATAAAGATAAAGGGGGAATAAAGTAAAAAGATTGATGTACAATTGTTTTTTTGACAATAAATAAAATAATCTATTTAATTTAAAGGGAACCCCCCAAAAAAGAGTTTTCCCCTTTATCCCCTAAGATCTCAAATTTTATTTAACGAATTTTGGGAGTTGTTGATTAATATGTTTAATGGAGAAAGAAATGTAGGTAAAATTTAAATTGAGAAAGAAAAGAATAAAATATTCTAATATAAAAAAAAAAAAGTGATTGGGTATTAATTAAAAAGGGAAAATTACTTTATTATTTTAAAAAAAAAAAATATATCAAAATAAAAAAGTGTACTCCGTAATATCAATATGTGTCTTATTTGTAATAAAGAGAGTACAACTCACTTATAGTCAGGGGGATAATTAAATATTGAAATGATGAAATTAAGAGAAAAAAGAATATGTTATACTCTATATAATTAGATATTCGAAATAATATTTTCCCATTTAATCATATTTTCATATCTTAATTTATTTGAAGATTTATTTAAAGAACGTAATTGAATTTGGGAGATGCATATAACAAAGTAAAGATTCGAAAGCGAATAAAAGGGGCATCCACTATGGGGCGGGCGCCCCCCCTTTCCCCCCCCGGGGCTATAGGGCGGACGTTCCCCCCGGGGCGGCCCCAATTTTTTGGGCAAGGGGGGGCCGGCTTTGGGGCGAGGCGAGCGGGAAGAAAGGGCGGCGCCCCCTATTGCCCCAAGGCGCGGCCCCCTTTTTTTTTTTTTTTTTAACTTTTTATTTAATTTATTCCACTCCACCCCCATTTAAAAAATACCCCCCAATTTGTCTTCCCCCCAACCCTTTTCCCCCACCCCAATTTCACAACCCAAACCCAGATTTTACCAGATGCAGGGAACGAAGATTCACCGAGGGATGAATCGGGATATGGATACTATCCTTCTTCCCCATCTCGGGGGATAGCCCCCCCCCGGGGATCGAGTCCCCCCCCCCTCCTTTCCGGCGTGGTTCCATCCCCCCATGGCAACAAACCCAATATGGGGCTCAATCTTCTCATCGAGAATTGGGTCGTCACGTTTGGGGGTTATCGACCACTATGGGCGCCCAACCATCCCGGGGGGATACCCTTCTCACTTTTCCCCCCACCCGACTCCTTTATTTTATAGGGTTTACACTAGAGCAGATGATGGGGATGGATCCGGGCCCCGGGGGACCCCGCCACAATCCCGGCAGGGGGGGAGAAAGGGGGCAACGGGGGTGGTGGGGGGGGCGGCGACAACGGTGGTGGGGGAGGGGGGGGACAACGGTGGTGGGGGGGGGGGGCCCCCGGGGGGGGAGACGAGGCGGCGGCGGGGGGGAGGGCGGTGGCGACGGCGGGGGGGGGCGGGGGGCGCGCGATGGGATCGGGGGCGGGGTGGGCGCCCGGGCAAGCGGGCCTGCACTACACCAAAAACGAGCATGGGCCGGGGGGGCATGGGGGCGCACATCCGACCCCGTGTTGGGAGGAAAAACCGAGATTGGGTTTGGGAAACGGTTTGGACCACAATGAGTTCAAGCCCAAGCGCAAACCCCGTGACGCGGGAAAAGATCCAAAAATTTTGGGGGGATTTTGACACCCACCGAAGTTCGCGGCATCTACGCAACAACCTTATCAACCCCGGAGGGGAAAGGGGCCGCGGAAGGCTCTCTCCGGTCCCAATCAACGCTTATACAAACCTAAATTCACCTAGTGGGGGGTTCCGCGTTCTCGAGAACGCCCAAATTCAAGGCCTTTGTGCGAGGGAACCGAGGGTCACGCGGCGAGCCGAGCCATACCAGGCCGGGAACTACACGGCCAGCACCCGGCGGACACTCAATCGACCTCAACGACACCGAGTAGATGGTGGCGGTGTTTTTATTTGTTTTTGTATGTTTTTTTTAAATGTTCGTTGTGTAATTTTCCGGTATCCATGAATACAACGAATATTTGGTCTCATCGCACTTTTTAATTTTATTATTTATTGTCTTGTTCTTTAATTATTTTTAGTCCGATAATTTTAATTGTAAAATTGAATTAAAAAATACAACAAGAAAAATAAAGTGAAAGTTGTCCACCAAAAAGTGTCCACTATTGCTGCGGACACTTTTTTTTGGGGCTGTGGACAAATAAAATGGGGCTATGGACAAAAAAAAAAGTTGTCCACCAAAAC
>NW_025951578.1:0-2000 GCF_023119035.1 Salvia hispanica
CGACAAATCCGTGCGCGAATGAAAGAAGCCCAGGACAGACAGAAGTCGTACGCCGACGTTCGACGGACGGACTTACAATTCCACGTTGGTGATAAAGTTTTCCTCAAGGTATCCCCGTCGAAAGGGATAACGCGTTTTGGAGTCAAAGGCAAACTGAAACCACGTTTCATCAGACCGTACGAAATTCTTGAAGGAGTAGGATCCGTAGCTTATCGTTTAGCGTTGCCGCCCAGCCTTGGGAATGTGCACATGATGCACTTTTTATTTGCACTATAAATACCTGCAAGTATACAGAGTAGGTATAGTATAGCAAAAGGTTAGTACCGGGTATCGAACACGGGGAAGATGTACACAAAGTGTCTATCTTCTACTAGAACTCAATTACTATCTGGAGAAACAAGAATTATTGGAAACTTTTGAAAACAGTAAATATTAAAAACAGTAAACAACTAAATGCAAGCAAATCACGGAGAGAAAAGTATAGAGATAAGGGGAATTCCAGGGATGTGCTTTCACTTTTATGGTTATACAAATTCCAAACTACAATACCCTAGCACAGTTAATACTTTGAAAGGACGAGTCACCTAGCTTATGCTCATGCGATACAAACGTTGATTACTAACATTAGGGTTGTCAATCCTAACACGTAACTCCAAAAAGCTCCTAAGACCCTTGAAAAGTCCTCACTCTCAATTAACAGTGCCGTTTTAAAGGAAGCTAACTGTAGTGTCTACTAAGTGGATCTAACTCGCTAGAACTCTGTCACAGTTATGAAGCAAGTTGTATTGAATCATACATAATTGTGTCACTCAATTATGAAGCATCATGATTAACTTAGGGAAGAAACAAAGTAAAAACAAAACGGATATTAAATAGAAAACGGAATTGTATAACCAAAGTTGCTACTAACACATCCCTAGAATCCTATGAGTTTAGTTACACATGACTGAATAAACTAAAAACATAGATTGAAGGGAAAACAATTTGAACATAAAACTAAAGCAAATAAAACCCGTAGGTTGAATCCTTGTCGTTCTTGATGTTCTTGAAATCCTTCTCCAACTCCTTGCACAATTGAAGTACTCTAGCTTTTGATCTCTATGAATGTTGCAAGTAGTCACTCTCTTTCTCTATGAATGTGTTCTTGTTGTGTGAAAACTCTCTTTTGATGAAGCTTGAGGTCCTATTTATAGGGGAAGATTATTCCTCATCATAGAAGGAAAAGATCTTCAAAGTTTGGTAAATCTTGGAGCAAATCTAGGGCTGGTCGGATTCGCCGCCTTTCTCCGGCGGGCCGCCGCACCTTGGCCGGCGGTCGCCGCGTTGGAGTCCAGAGACTCGACCCTTCGGTGGCGGACCGCCACATGTCCTCCGGCGGTCGCCGGGCGAGACTCTTCTCCTAGCGTAAATTTCCGAGGCGGGCCGCCACATAGCTCTGACCGCCGGGCGCCGGCGGTCGCCGTACAACTTCGCGGCGGTCGCTGGTCGCCGTCCGACTCCAGATTTCCGGACTATGCGTTTTTACTCCCCTTTTCGGCTCAAATATGCACATTTCTCACAAAACACGCCAAAATACCAAAATGTATAGAATATGCAAATAATGGACATGTAGAGTGATTTTGATAACAAAAACGGACCAAATAATGGCCTTAAAACAGTGCAAAATCCGGGCGTATCAGAAGGGAGTAATATTTAATGTGATTCAAAAATCATCTAATGAATATATATGAAATACAATTAAAATTAGAAAATTAATTCTCAAATAAAACAATTTTTAATTTGGAGTACTACAATTTAATAAAATAAATTTAAAAATACATTTAAAAAAAATAATTTAATTTATGGGTTACCCAACCTAGCTTGGGCTAGATTGAGTCTAAATTTATAGAAAGAAAATGCAGCCCAATCTAGCTAGTCATGGACCTAGGTCTAGAATGGTTTGGGCATGCGCCGCCAATTGACAACTCCTAAAAGGATGTAATGTGATGGTTATTTTTGCA
>NW_025951579.1:0-3000 GCF_023119035.1 Salvia hispanica
GTTTAGAACTGACCGTGTTACCTTAAAGTGGACGACGCCCACAACCGGTCTACTAAAACAAAGACTTAGACTTTGTTAAGTTAACTTATACATTTAAACATGCATTAACATCCATTAAATGTAAAACATAACAATATTATGACAAAAATAATCTGTTTTATTTATTGGAAAATAAAATAAGAGTTTTACAGTATTCAATCACTCGAAACGTGATTTCTAGTATACAAACTCTAACAGTATGAAACGCTTATTTATTATTCATAGAGTGATCAAACTCCAACTAGCTAGGTTCCGAATAATAAAACCTTATTTCGCGCTCCTCTTGAGGACATTATCAAACGAGACTCACCTCGCGCACGATTCAATATAATAGCAATCCTAGCACCGCTAGATATTAATCACCACTACCCAATATATCAGGATTATTGGGTTACGAAAAACCCGCACCATTTGATAAGTCAAAGTAATGCATAATCAATACCGTATGCTCAATGCTAACCTACATTGATTAAGAAACAAAATATTTATCAAGACCTCGCCTTTCAGTAGATAGCCCAAGGACAAGTCTTGCTGTTAGATCCGTTTAGTGCTATACCACACCAATGTCATCTTATTTTAGTAAGGCTTAGAAATATGCTGATGGGGTTTGGTGCCCCTTGCACAGCGGAAGACTTGTACAAAACAAATAAATCAGATACGGATCTATTTGACCGATTATGCGATTAATCAATTCACATGTTAAACAGATAATTGCATGCTAGAACGCAAATAATTCATGCTCATAGAAAATAAATCCTAAACATGATTTCTACGGTTTAGAGTTACCGATTTGATTCTCCAAAGAATCGACGATTGCTCGCGCCTTCTCCACATGATGATCTTCAATACTAGACCACGGATCTTCTCTCTGGTTCCCGAACTGTATCTCGATATCAGGGTGGGCTGATCTTATCAAAATACTAGGACTTAAATAAAGAAGACAGAAGAAATCCTTTTGGGAATAGGTGAAGAATTCGAAATCCTCCACAGCTGGAGAGTTCGAAATTTTCGAAAATTTTGAGAATAAAAATTGTGATTATTCTGTCTCCTTTATTCTCCTATTTATATTAAGTTCCTTTTGGGCCCAGACAGGGATCTATGGAAGGTTTTGGATATGGGCTCGCCCAATTAGCTTTTTACTAATTAAATTGAACCCACAATTTAATACAAGCTTATATTGGAATATTACGAGCAGCCACTACAGAAGTAATATTGAACTCTCCCCATCCAAATCCGAAATTACAAGTAATCCGGGTTTCCGTTATTTATTATTTATTTCCCGCGCTTAAGATATAAATGTCCATTAATTAATTAATGTCTGCTATGGACTTAATTAATTAATATCTTATTAATTCCAAGAGTGGACTTAGCAAGAAACATTTATTTATTATTCATAGAGTAATAAAACTCCAACTGGCCAGTTTTCCGAATAATAAAACCTTGTTCGAGCTCCTCTTGAGGACATTATCAAACGAGACTCACCTCGCGCACGTTTCAACATAATAGCAATCCTAGCACCGCTAGATATTAATCACCACTACCCAATATATCAGGATTATTGGGTTGCGAAAAACCCGCACCATTTGATAAGTCAAAGTAGTGCATAATCAATACCGTATGCTCAATGCTAACATATGTAGATTAAGAAATAATATTTTATCAAGACCTAGTCTTTCAGTAGATAGCATAAAGACACGTCTTGCTGTTAGATCCGTTCAGTGCTATACCACACCAATGTCATCTTATTTCAGTAAGGCTTAGAAATATGCGGACTGACATTGCAACCTTTCACGATAGGTAGCCAAAGCCTATCTAGGTTGTGAAATTCTTCTTTTTCTTTTGCAAAGCATTGCATAGATCTGACCGTGTTACCTTAAAGTGGACGACGCCCACAACCGGTCTACTAAGCAAAAGACTTAGACTTTGTTTACTTCTTATGCATTTAAATGTTTGTAAAACATCTTATAAATGCACAAGCAAACACAATGTAATAATAATAGTGATTCTATTCGTGCGAGACTGCTCGAATAATACTGAATCGGGTTAAAAGTGGATTGTAGAGTTTTACGTATACAAGCAAGATTCTATTCGCGCGAAACTTGCTCGAAACATGCTTTTCAGTATACCAAACCTTGCCCTTGGTTGTTGCGTCCTGCCCAGTAAGTCTCATTACTTCTTCCCAATCGATCTTCCTTGCGGAGAAAATCACTTCACACAAATGCTCTTCCGGGAATCGATCTCTCACATCCTCACTGTTCCCTTCTTGTATTATTCTGCTCAAGTGGTCCGCTACTTTGTTTTCAACCCCCTTTTTGTCTTCTACTTCCCAATCAAATTCTTGTAAAAGCAGCACCCATCTGATCAGTCGGGGTTTTGACTCCTTCTTCGCAATGAGATACTTAATGGCCGCATGATCAGTATAGACGATGACTCTGGATCCCAGTAGGTACTGCCTGAACTTTTCGAATGAATAGACAACCGCCAACATCTCCTTCTCGGTGGTGTCATAATTCCGTTGGGCTTGATTCAAGGTCTTAGATGCATAGAATATCACGTACCTTTTCCCATCGATCTTCTGACCTAGTACGGCCCCCACTGCATAGTCACTAGCATCGCACATCACCTCGAAGGGGTGATCCCAGTTAGGAGCCTGAATAATCGGTGCAGAAATCAATTTTTCCTTAAGGAGGTTGAAAGCAGCCTTGCAATGCTCGTCGAAAATGAACTCCACCTCGTTCTGGAGAAGTCTGGTAAGGGGTCGGGCAATCTTGGCGAAATCCTTGATAAATCTTCGATAAAATCCAGCATGGCCCAGAAAACCTCTTATTCCTTTCTGATCAGTAGGGAAGGGTAGTTTGGAGTAGGGAAGGGTAGTGTGGATATGACATCCACTTTAGCTTGATCCACCTAGATTCCCTTTTCTGACACCACGTGTCCTAAGATAATTCATTCTGTAACCAT
>NW_025951580.1:0-5839 GCF_023119035.1 Salvia hispanica
TACACCAACGACCGTACGGGAAGCTACAACCGCTTGAGATACCCGAGTGGAAGTGGGAGCACATCGCTATGGATTTCGTGACTGCGTTGCCGAAAACCCTTAAAGGGAACACCGCGATTTGGGTGATCATCGATCGACTTACCAAGAGTGCGCATTTCTTACCAATCCCCGTAACCCATGGATCGGATAGGCTAGCTCGGATCTACATCCAAGAGATCGTGCGATTACATGGAGTCCCAGTGACGATTACGTCTGATCGTGACCCGAAGTTTACCTCGAAATTTTGGATTAGTCTACAACGCGAGCTTGGAACACGCTTGAACTTTAGTACCGCTTTCCACCCACAATCCGATGGACAATCCGAGAGGACGATACTAACTCTCGAGGATATGTTAAGAGCCGTGGTGCTCGACCGAGGCGGAAGTTGGGAGACCGCACTCCCTTTGATCGAGTTCGCCTACAACAACAGCTTCCAAGCAACGATCGGCATGGCGCCATACGAAGCACTCTATGGGAGAAAGTGTAGATCTCCGCTCTACTGGGATGAAGTTGGCGAACGAAGAGCACTTGGACTCGATGCAGTCGAAGAAATGGTCGAAATCGTTCGACAAATCCGCGCGCGAATGAAGGAAGCTCAGGACAGACAGAAGTCGTACGCCGACGTTCGACGGACGGACTTACAGTTCCACGCTGGTGATAAAGTTTTCCTCAAAGTATCCCCGTCGAAAGGGATAGCGCGTTTTGGAGTCAAGGGCAAACTAAAACCGCGTTTTATCGGGCCGTACGAAATTCTAGAAGGAGTAGGACCCGTAGCTTATCGTTTAGCGCTGCCGCCCAGCCTTGGGAATGTGCACAACGTTTTTCATGTGTCGCAATTGCGAAAGTACGTGTTCGATCCGAAGCATGTGATTCGTTACGAGGATATTGCTGTAAGCCCGGATCTGAGCTACGAGGAGCAACCCCAGTTAATCTTAGATCGAAAGGTCCAAACCTTGAGAAATAAAACCACTGCCTTCGTGAAAATTCAATGGAGAAACCACGGGCCCGAGGAAGCCACGTGGGAGCGTGAGGATAAGATGATAGAGCTTTACCCGGAACTTTTTCCGTAAAAGGTACCAAATTTCGGGACGAAATTTCTTTTAAGTGTGGTAGGATGTAACATCCCGGAATTTAGAACCCTAAATTAAAGCCCTAGAATTAATTATTTGATGACATGGAGTCGTGAATGCATTTATTTCATGGGATGCCTTGGCCAAGTTGAGTTAGGGTTTGTGTTGAAAGTTTGAAAAGTCAAACTATTTAATTTAATGATGTGGCATGTGATATATTAAGTTATGAGGCTATGTGGCAATTTAATTGTTTATGGGTGAGTGAGAATATTAGAGAAAATTTCCATAAATACTTGTCACCCTAATTCTTGTAATTTTCGAACCCTAGACCCCTTGGAGAAAGAATTTCTATTTTTCCGGAATTTATTTAATCCTTGGGATATTTATCCAAATTAAATTCCAAGAGCCAATTATTTCCTTGTTTAGAGATGGAAAAATCGAGCCTCCTTATTCTTCTAGTGATTTTCGAAAATCACTATATTTGGGAAGGAAGGAATTGTTTTATTTTATTTGATTCCTTACTTGATTTCCTTCCATACCTAGAATTTAATTATTCTACCAAATCTTTCCATACTTCAAGAGATCTTGCCTTACTTTATTTTAGTCAATATTCAAAAATCCATGCCTTATTTAAAAGGCTAGAAATCGCCCCTTATCTTGTTTCATGGAGGATTTTCCTTATTTTTATTTTGCTCCATGATATTTTATTCTACTTGGAAAATATACCAAAAACAAAACCATGGCTAATTACCTAGCCTAATTTTCGAAAATTAGGAGATATTGCCATCTTCTATTTTTGTTAATTCTTCTTCCCTACTTCACCATATTATTTTATTCTATTTATTTATAAGGCAAAAGATCTTACCAAATATTCTATTCTAATTACCAAAAGATCTTGTTGAGCACTATAAATAAGAGAACACCCCAACCCTAGACCCCAAATTTTCGGCCCCCTCACTCACATTCACTCTCTCAATTTTTCTTCTACATTACTCCATTAATCCTTCATCCTTTGAGAAGAAATTGAAGTTTAATCCAAGAACTTTGAAGAATCAAGGCTAATACTTGTTTTCTACCGATTGTTTTTCGCTAAAGAGGTATTTTTGTTTAAGAGTTATGTTTGTTCTTCTTCTACCTCTTCTTTTTCTTCTTCCAACCGATTAATCGGTCTTCTTGAACCCTCATGCATCTTGGTTGAGTGAAAGAGGGATAAAAAGGGATGTGGGGACATGTGTATGTGTGTGTGCCGTGTGTGTGTGTGGCGTGTGTGTGTGTGTGCCGTGTGTGTGTGTGTTGATGTGTTGTGTAGTGTGTGTTTGATGGTTAAATCTTCGTGTGTGATAAACATGATCTTGATTAATTAGTAATGATAAGATAAATCGTTGGGAAGAGGGAAAAGTAATGAGACATGCATGAGTAAGAGTAGTATTGAACCTAATTTGTGATATGTGCCTATGTGATTAAAAGGTGAAACTTTGGTTGCGAAGCCGGATAACGGAAAAGCGAAACTACTTGAAAACTAAGCAATCGAGGTGGGCTTTACTCTTAAAACTCTCTTTTATTTTGTCAAAATGTTATTCGGTGTTATAAGGGTGGTTTAACTGTTATGCCATGCCTATGTTTGTTTTAATGTGATTGTTGGATATGCTTATACGAATTCGGGTCTGAGTATGGGCCGCAAGCCCTACCAGGCTGTGTACACAATGGGATCGAGAGCCGTCCTTGCTAGTCGGCCGGTCTCGTGGGCGAAAAGTGTGGCCACACTTTCGTCGCACCATGGAATGATTGTTAATTTGATGAGAAAATGGGAGGTTATTTTGACTGGCCAGTCTATGAAAATATATTTTGTGATACTCGTGATATTTCTTTTTATAACTGCTTAAAACTCGAGTTCACTTGGTAAGGGTGGCATAACTTATAAAATGTTTTGGCAACGAGCTCACTGAGTATTTCAAAATACTCAGCCCTGCATGTGTTTTCCTTATGTGCAGGTTGAATGACGACGAGTGGTGGCGGGTGTTGAGCAGATTAATGAATTAAAAAGGATATGTTGAACTTCAAGCGTAGTTGTGTCTTCATACATAGCTATACTTTCTCTTGGTCGTTTTCCGCTGAATTTTTGATATACTTTAGAATGTCTTTTTGGAATATTTGCATCTTGCCTTCGGTTTGAAGCCTTAGTCATTTCTTGTGATTTCGTCTGGGATAATGAGCCGTGCTCACTAGATATTTTGATTGCCATTTATGATATTTTTCTTCCTTTAATCTTCTAGGTTAAGTTGTTGCTTTTAATACTCTGATATCTCTATCAATTCTTTTGGTCAATACTCTTTAAATGAAACCCTAGCCTATGTTTACTTCTTTGGAGTCGGTTTTGGGTAGCAGCCGCCGCATTTATTGTACCCTAGGAGGGCGGGCTGTTACAATGTGGAGATTCGACGAAACGCGAATAGAGAACGCACGAATAGTCGTCTTAGGAACGAGAACCTTGGACGCGACGTTTTGAACCACCATCTTTTGACTCTTATACACTTTCGCAGCACCATTTGAGATCACGCACTATCTATTCTTTTCCACCTTTGTGATGGTGCTGACTTGTTCCTTTTCCCCTTTTGTAGATGGTCCAACCCTATCACGCCCTTATGCGTCGCCGTTACGCTAAGAATAGGAACTTTCCGGTGGAGCGCTATAGAGAGCTGGAATGGGACGGAGAGCAGTTCCTTCTGAACTTCGTCACCGACTTCTATGGTCATTGGCTTGACGCCTACGCGTACGGGACTACCCATCACGAGGGAATCATGCGACTTATCCATATACTGCCTTCCCCTTGGAGCGAGTGGACCGCTCAAGCCTCAGTATCCTACACTTGGTTTAGCCCGCCCAAGTACACGCCTCGAGGAGACTTCGTCGGCCTAATAGGAGTCTTACTTCCGGCCATGTCTGCCGCCGTTGACGGACCACCACTCCATCCGCCAACGCAAAGGTACTCGCCAGGAGCAGCACGCCAGATGAAGTATCGCGATGACGAGGAACCGCACGTTGCTCGCGTTCCCCGTAGAAGGACCCTTAGGATGCGTGTTTCGGCCCCTCGAAGGATCATAAGAGAGGCCGAAGAGATGCTTACTTCGATTCCTTCGCCCCTAAGCAGCGAGAAGAAGGACGAAGAGTTAGGATCGTTTGAGAAAGGAGAGAGTTCGAGCGCCGAAAGTGTCGGAGAGTCGGGAGAACCCGAAGAGGACGAGGGCAGAAGTGGCTAGTGCTCGAATAGCGACTTTGTTTTCTTTTCCCCACGTTTTGAATTTCTAAGAACTTCTTTTTATGTTGTTATTTTCCTTCCGCGATTGAATCGCTCTTTTCCATTCATTGTACCAAGACCTTTTGGGATCATTTTTGAAATTATATGGGGAATCCGCACCTTTCATTCTATTACATGGCAATGAAGCCGTCTTCACTCTTTTTATCCTTATTGCATGAATATACTTGCTCTTTCTATTATCTTCCGAGTGTTTTCCACCTTATGGTGCAACCTTATTATGTTCTTTGTTTTCCTAACAACTGCTATTGTGTGGTCTTTCTTTGGACCCTGCTTGTGAATGAGTTTAAAATCTTTCTTTCAAAGTACCCTATCGCTACCTTGAAATGTTAAGTGAGTGCGCTAACCGTTCGAGTGTGATAAATCAGAATGCCGCCTAGACGCAACGTGAGGAACGAGGAACCATCTTCCCATGCTTCGGAAGAACAAAGCGTGACGCAACCAAGACCGCCGTCACCACCACCACCACCTCCACGAGTAGATAGGGAAGTCGTGAAGCTTTTCCTTGACCAAAAGCCTCCTACCTTCGAC
Organism: Salvia hispanica; assembly: GCF_023119035.1. Lineage (NCBI taxonomy): Eukaryota > Viridiplantae > Streptophyta > Magnoliopsida > Lamiales > Lamiaceae > Salvia > Salvia hispanica. The sequence goes on from NW_025951580.1 coordinate 4,954, forward strand.
GGAATGGGCGAACCTGCGAAAGCCGAAACTTGGATACGTGCCTTGGAACGCATTTTCAAGACGTTGGTGTGCAACGAAGCGGAGAAGATGATCTGTGTGACGCATCAGCTGACCGGATCTGCTGATTTCTGGTGGGATACTAAGTTAAAAACCATGTCCCAGGATCGCATAGACGGGATGACTTGGGAGGAGTTCAAGACAGAAGTTTACGATAAGTACGTACCCAAGAGCTACCGCAAGGCGAAAGCAGCCGAGTTTCACAACCTCACCCAAGGACGTCTGTCCGTAACCGAGTATGACCGTGCACTTTGTGACATGACCCGCTATGCGCCGGAACAGACCGATACCGATGAGAAGCTGGCTGATAAGTTTCGTGAGGGCCTTAGGCACGAGATTAGGATGGCATTGGCAGTCCGCGGAACCCTTACGTACGCCGAGGCGCTAGCCCTCGCACTGGATGTAGAGGCAGCAATGCCAAAGGAGAAGAGTGCGGGGAACACCGCAATGACATTTCCCCCGCCACGTCCTAACCATGACAAGAGGAGATGGGAGGAGAGTAGGATCCACCATGACAATAAGCGATACCGCCCCAACGGAGGAGGACAGACTTCGTTCAATCCAAGGAGCGACCCCCGTGCCAGACCACCTCAGTGTAACGTTTGCGCCAAGTACCATTTCGGGCAGTGTAGAGGACCGAACTCGAATAGATGCTTCAACTGTGGAGGAAACGGGCACTTCTCGAGGGAGTGTCCGAGCAAGGGAAACGGACCAAGGCAGAACCATCAGGGTTTCCGTCAGCAGCCGAGAGCGCCACCTACGAGCTCGGGAGCAAACCCGAATCAGCAACTGCGGCTGCAGCAGCCTGTCCGCCCAAGACTTCTAGCCC
>NW_025951581.1:0-1000 GCF_023119035.1 Salvia hispanica
AGAAAATAATATTTAAATAATTAAAGTCGAGAGAGTAAAGTATGAGAAAGAAAAAAGTAGAGTAGTGAAGAGAGATAAAATAGGTGGAGAAAAGAGAAAGAAAGATAAATATTTTAATAGGAGTGATAAAAAAGTGGTTAAATATATTAATTTGAGAGAGAAACTTTCTTAAGAGGAAATATGTCATCTTAATTGAGATAAATTAAAAAAAGAAAACGTGTCATCTTAAGCGGGACGGAGGGAGTATCAATTAACTTTTTAAACTAAATACTGTCTACTATATCCTAAAAAAAGTAAACAGTCTGCATTAAACATATGATACTAATTAATTAGCCCATCTTGTAATGAATTGGCCCATCTCAAATACAAAAACAAATTTAATTAGCCCATGCCATTAATTATATTATACTGCTAAACCTAATTTTCTCTCTCTCCCATCGCTGCTATCTTTTTCAATCTTCCCTGTATTTTCGTCTTCTCTCTCCCATCGCCTCTATCTTCTTCAATCTTCCCTTCGGTGTATTTTCCCCTTCTATGTATTTTCCTCTTCTGTGATTTCCACAGCCACTCACTTCTCTCCTCCATTAGAGTGAAGCTTGAAAGCTTGAATTTTTCTTTACCTCCAAGTCGATTCCTGCAAAAATTAATGTAAGAAATTAAATTTACTTTTCCTATTATCTTCTCCACAATAGATTGGATTTAAATTATTCTAATCCTATGAGATTAATTGTAAGAAACGAAAGTTTTTGGTTGATAACTCTGTCATTCTCCCAAAACTTAACTTTGTTTTATACTCCTGCTACTATATTTCTTCTTTCGAAAGCTTCGATTATATATTTGTACTAAAAACTTTTTAGAGTATAGCTGTAAATACACTCTGCACGATATTGAACTCTGTTGAATCTGCAAACACGCAATATAAAAATGTTAACACTTTTCCCGCCCAAATATGCCACGTGTCACTCCAAAAAACTGGAGCTTTATATATGTATAGATTCTA
>NW_025951582.1:0-34313 GCF_023119035.1 Salvia hispanica
ATTTGGTTTTGATCTGGTAGCTATGAATATGCCTTGGTGTTGATGGTTGAAATTTGGTTGATATAGTTTCAATTTTGACAACTGCACAGTGGTAGGTATGCAAGCGAGAATGCATTATTTACCTTTACAATCAGCGTACAAATTGTGTTAATAATTTGCAGGTGTTTGTAGTTGTGTTGTTGATTTTAGCATGGCTTTGTGTAAATTTCCCCCAAAAATTGCTTTTCCCCGGGTTAAACTATTTCACCTCCAATGCCAAAATTTAGTTTTTTTATGGATGGGATTGGGAATTTTCAATATGTTGGGGTTTTAAAAATCGCCATTTTTTGTTGATCCTATTTGGATTGTTTTAATCAAATTCCAATGTTGATGTTTTTGTTTTTTCTCTCGTTGTATCAAATTTGATGTCATCGCCCCCAATTTCTGCCCGGGGGGAGGGTAATTTTGAGGCAAATTTTTTCGTTTCCCCAAAAACCCGATTCAACCAAACCATCCAAAATAAACACCACGGGTTTTGGGGAACCCCTTTTGGTCGGCCCCAAAGAAATTTTCTTAAAAACAACCCTTTTCATTGGGGAAGTGTTAATATTTATTGGGCTACCCGACGGGCCCCCCAGTATCTTTAAGCAATTTTTACTTTTTCTAATTTTTTTTCGCAAAAAAAAAATTAGTAAATGAAAATAGAAAATTCCCTTAAAATAAAATAAAAATACCAACGATAACATTAGATATTAGTGAAAAAAAAGCACGGCCCTTTAAGGGGAGCCCTAAAAAAAACCTTTCAAAAAATATAAATCCCATGAAAAAAAAATCATTTAATTACCTTATTTAATGCTTAAACAATGTTTACACCCATTAACCCTTTACTTAATTCGTAGTAAATTTCAATTACACAATTCGTTATTTATATTTCTTTTGTTTTAAAACTCTTTTGTTTTTTTTTTTTATTTTTACTAATATAATTTTACGTATGATGTATTATTTATTTAAATATAATGTGTAAAAATCCAGTTTTTTAGTTATAAGATTGAGAAACTTAAAATTTTTATTAATATAATTTCATAAATTTTAATTTTAAATTTGAAAAAAAATATTTTTTTTAATCATTGAAATATATAGCAATATAGCTTCATAGTCAATATATTTATTTGTATATTAGTGAGATGTATAGTACTAATTACTAGTAAGAAATGAGGGATGAAATTGAGCTTAATGGATGAGTTTTGGTAGTTGGTGCCCTGTGATAACTACTCTAAGTTTTATTTGAGTTTTATAGTAGTAATATTTTATTTTTACATAATACAGTAGTATTATACTATCATGATAATATATAACTTAATAAAAATATTACATACTACTCAAATTGATCTCTAATTAACATGGGTGATAGTAAATTAAATTATCGATAATTAATTTGACTTATAAGTATAAAATGATGATATTCACAACTATAATGATTCATGCGCTACAAAAGATTACCTTTTAAGGACACGATTAACGTCCTTATGTATTCAAAATATCTTTAACAATATTTTCTTGTAAAATTTGAATTAATCAATATTGAGTTAATATATGATTAAATTATAAGTGAACAAAATTATAAGTTTATGATCGTTCAAATAAGTAATTGAGTTAATATATGGTCAAACTCAACTACTACGTTGTATTATGAATTTAGGATATACAAATAAATATAATTATGGTTTTATATTGATCTTAGATTCAACGGCTAGATTTAATTCCTTTTATTTAATTGGGTGATTATGTTTCAATTCAAGATTTTAATTGATAATATTAAGATGTGACATCATAAAATTGAGGATTTCTCTGATTATAAATATATAATTGAACAATATTAATTTCAAATAAAAATGTATACTACTCCTTTTTGATTAATTGAATTGTTGAATACATTAAACTGATTATAAACTATATATGAGTTTTTGTCATATTAAATTATCTAGGATTTTAATTTATTTAATGGAATTCAATTAAGTAATTTCCAATTGTCTAATTTATACATTCAGAATAAGACATTTTCTATGTATACTTTTAATATTGAAACATTGTCCCCTCTAAAAACTGAATTACCTTTTTTTTAAATGCATTGTATACTAGTATAATATTTACATATTTTGTTATACTTATGTAAATACTAACTATTAATAATTGACTTATTTTTATAAAGGATAACAAAAATAATTAGTAAAAGTTGACTTATTTATTTTACACAAAATTTTAAATAACAATACAAAAAATAAAAAATAAAAATATAAAAAAGTGATAAGAAATCTACGTAAAAGAATTGAAAAGAGGGTTACATTTCTCTATGTTATTTACGTTATAATGTTCAAGGATAATATAGTTCAAATTATATTGCTTCTTTCTAGATGAAATAAATTAAAGTTCGTCATCCTTTCGTTCCCATAATTCAGTTCGACAAAGTCTGTATTGTATCTTCACAGCAATTAGTTAATGCGCAAACCAAAGAAAAAAATCCTACACAATTCACAACCAACTGCTGTATGCTGACAGCAACTTGTCTGAGCCCACTTTCTTGAATCCAGCAAATTGATCATTCTGTAAATTTCCAAACTTCCCTTGCTCAACTGGCGTTGCTCTACTCTTAAAAAGTTGGGATTTTTATGCTTGAATGATCAATTAAAGCCTCCATCCTCACAAATTGTATTTTGTTTCACTTGGAAAACGACTAGTTCGTAGGTTTTTTTATTTTATTGTTATTATGAATTGCATTATTGCCTTCACTCCGCCGCCCACTAGTGTCCCACTCTAATTCCTCACCAGTAATAGCCGCAAATTTTCAATTTTTAGGCAAAAGATTGTTTTTTTTCAAAATTTTGGAAAATCTGTTCATTGGGGCATATGGGTTTTGCGTTATCTTGAATGATCATTAGATTTTTAAATTTAATTGCAAATCTTGCAACTGGCAATATTTTATTTATCCATTTATGGACTTTGAATGTAGGACAACGGACTTAATCAAAAGGATTGGACCTTTTGACTTGAGTTAGAAGGAAACAGCTGAGGGTTAGGAAGGAAGTGGCGTTGGAGTAAATACAATGGATGGTTTAGGCGAGAGAGGACCACCAAGAACTCAACATTGGGATTAACGGCAATTTAAATATTGATAAGCTTGTTGCTGATGGCAAATCCAAACTCAATTTGGATACTGGAAAGGATAGAGGAAGCACTGTGCTAGGGAAGAAGACAAGGATATGGCTCCGATGGCCGGAAATTCAATCCACCGGTCGTCTCACGGCGCAGCTGGACCTCAGTGGAGCTGCAATACAGGGGAATTTCGAGGAGAAGGATCCCACCATTCTGCTGCCTAATCAGTCTGATGATATCTCACATTTGGCTTTGGATATTGGAGGTAGCTCTTTATGTGCTTGTTGGTTTTAGCTGTTGGGAGAAGATTGCTGTGTGTGTGTGTGTGTAGATTTGTGAGCCTTTATAGTGTGTGTTCGTGCTAAATATATCTACAAATTGATAATGGCTTGGCTTTCTATATGTATCCATCTTTGTTGCCTTCCAACATATGTGATTGCATTTTGGAAGATAGGTTATGTATTTCTATTGAAAATTGTTTCATATGATTCAGTACATTGCCACAAAGTTAGCTATATTGAGTTGAACTTCCTCGAAAATTCTCCGGAGTTCACTTTTAGAATGTAGTTGGTTTCACAATGGTGTCCCGGTAGCTGGTTTGAGAAACTATCACGTCACTCGATTTTGAGGATACAAAGTTAAATTACATTCTGTTGTCTTGACATTAAGTTGCATGTTACATTACAGTTATAATTGTCGTTATTAAGTCGGAATCTAAATGACATCGGCGGATCTCTCATTAAGTTGGTGTATTTCTCAAGACACGAGAACCAACCAGTCAATGACAGGAGTAGAAGGATAATCAAGGCAAGACTGGGTATCACCAATTTCAATAGAAGGAGCTTCCCAATTCTTGGTGGAGGCTGCACTTTGTAAATTTGAGACTGCTAAAATCAACGAAGTGCTTGGATTTCATCTACTCTAAGCAGCTCCATCGTGGTGGTATGTTCTCTAACTTATCTCATGCAGATTTAACAGATCCTGATTTGGAATGTTATTTTGCAAAATTCCATGTGATTTTGAAGTTCTGATGTTTGCTCTAGGAATGGATTCACGTAGTTGGCAAATCGAGGGTCCAAATACTGAGAACACTGTAATTAAGGTATTTCTTTATGGACTAGCAGCAGCTTCTCTACTGTGTAGAAGCTAGTTTGTTAAAAGGTGTTGTCTTAGTAGAAAATATGATATACTGTGTATGCTACGTTGAAATATGAGGAAATAAATCTCTTAGTATCTTTTACTTTTGTACTTGAGTTACTTGTGTATAAATGTTTGCTTGGTTAACCATGCATTCCTTATATGGCAGAATTAGATGAACATTTATTGAACTGGAACACTTCATTGTTTTCATTAAACTTCCAAACTGCATTTACCTTGGTGATGTGTATTAATTCTACCATGGATGAACTTTGTGAACTCAAAAAAGGCTGACTTTCTATTAAAACTTCGATTATCTGTTCTGTAGAGTATGTTCACATGTTAAAATCGTGGTTATTTTTATGAGGAGAACTTATAAAAGTTGATATACTATGCATGACAGGAATTCTATGCCCATTAACTTGAAAATATTGGGTGAAGGCAACAGGCGGTGGGGCCTACAAGTTTGCTGATCTATTCAAGGAAAGCTTGGGATAAGCATAGAAAAGAGGATGAAATGAATTGCCTGGTTTCAGGGCAAATTTTCTGCTCAAGGTGTGATTGCATTCCTTTCATTATCTTAACCTCTGATTTGAACATTGTGAATGTTGATATGTAAATCAGTTTCCTTCTTACATATGTCATTTCTGTTCTGAGTTTATCAGCCTTTGATTCAGCACCTCTGATATTCTTCTTTCTATTCCCAACTCTATTGTTGTGCTTTATGCAGGCAATTCGACATGAAGCTTTCACACATATGGAGGGACGGAAAGAGTTTGTGCAGCTTGACTCCAATGACTTGTTTCCATACCTTCTGTCAACATAGGATCGGGTGTCAGTATAATCAAGGTATTATCTTATTTCATCTGCTCCGATTTGTTTCATTACATATAAGCTCTCTACTGATTTACTGTAAATTCAAGCTACTGGGTTACAGGTTGATGGGGATGGAGTGTTTGAGCGTGTTAGCGGAACAAATGTTGGCGGGACATATTGGGGTCTTGGAAAGCTTTTGACCAAGTGTAAAGGTTGTCTTGATCTGGTGGTTCATGTTTTGCTTTTCTGAACTCCCTACTTTACACTCTAATGCTGAGTCATATTCTATCGTCCTATAATTAGTTTTGACGAACTCTTGGAGCTGAGCCAACGGGGAGATAACAGAACTATTGATATGCTTGTTGGGGATATATGGGGGAATGGATTACTCCAAGGTATTGATATTCACGCATAAGCAAGTCTCGTCGCCTATATAAAGTTTGGTCCAACATTTACAACGTTTGAACTGACATGATATCTGCACCTTAAATCAAATTCTCTCAGTGGTGATTTCATATATTCTTACACTCAAACTATAGAAGAATGTCCATCTCCTAACCTCTTTATTTAGGGACCTATATACATATATTACATCAAAGACAATTTTTCCTTACATTCCGGTTCATTAATTTCCACAGATCGGTCTTTCTGCATCGACTATTGCTTCCAGTTTTGGAAAGACTATTTGGAAAATAAGGAGATTGAAGACTACAGACCTGAAGACATATCTCTGTCCCTCTTAAGAATGATTTCGTATAACATAGGCCAGGCAAGTTTGGTTTCAAAGAAAATCAACAGTTACTAGTTGCCTATCAAATAGGAGCAGCTACAAGAATTACGTATCATCTGATATGATTACTCTTATTTGCAGATATCTTACTTAAATGCGTTGCGTTTTGGACTTAAGCATATTTTTTGGAGGATTTTTCATCAGGGGCCATGCCTACACCATGGACACAATCTCATTTGCTGTCCATTTCTGGTAATATTTTCGGGATATTTTTATCCAGAAACTATATTTGTCTCTCTTCCTGATCAGCAATCTAATGAGTAACAACTGTATTTGTTTATTACTAATATTTTAGGCTTCTGTTATGTTACCACACTTTAGGTCTAACGGACAAGCACAAGCTATGTTTTTGAGGCATGAAGGATTTCTCGGTGCTTTAGGTGCATTTCTTAGCTATGAGAAGCATGGATTAGACGACCTTTTGGTCCATCAGTTTGTAGAAAGGTTCCCAATGGGTGCACCTTATATTGGAGGAAATGTCCACGGTCCGCCTTTAGGAGATCTGAATGAAAAGGTGGGCTTCCGATAATCAGATCATATTGTAGACTGCTTTATTACTTTTCCTCTCTCTCTCTCTCTCTCTAACACACACACACACACATACCAATTACTTATGCATATATGTCCCCTAAAAATAGAGACTTGGGGACAACACAGGTTTTAAGGCGAAATTGATAAAGAAAGAGAGGAGGAGAAAAGATGGTTGAAGCAGTGTTAATGGATGGTGGGTTCCACATTATTAGTAGTGTTTAGTTGTGAAAATGATTCCAAAAATGGAAGTACGTATATTTGTACAATAGCATAGTGAGACAGTAAATACTGACTAGTGAGGCCCGCCATCACTTCTCCTGTTGTTGTAATGGCAAAGCCCTGTGTATATATGTCGATGGCTAAAAGCAAAAAAAAAAGAATGGGGTGTCAATTACTTGACTCCATATGTAAATGATAAGTAATTATGAGAATATATTCTTCACTTTTTCTTCTTTTTCTTCTAATACTTTAGCCCGAAAGTCAAAGATTCCTCGGGAACATGAGAATATATTCTTAGGATTTATATTTTATTTAGTGGAAAATAATCATGTGGGGTTACAGTAACAAGTGTACTTCAAATACTTTAGCATGTGACAAATTGTATGGTGGCAGATATCGTGGATGGAGAAGTTTGTGCTGAAGGGAACTGAAATCACTGCTCCTGTTCCGATGTTGCCTCCAGGAACTACTGGCCTAGGAGGCTTTGAAGTTCCGTCATCCAGAGGTGATAGCTTACGCCCCGACGCTAGCAAACTAAACGTGGCGTTCTCCATCTTGTACCAAGTTTGGAGGTGTTTCCTTTGTTGGCTGATCCGAAAACGTGAGCTAACTACTTGATCTCCTTATCTTACACGTATATCGTGATTGCTGCATTCTTATTACGATTTCTCGCATGATGTATCTTCATTTTACAGATATGAGCCCAACACTATAGATCTTTCAGATCCTGGAGAGCTCAGTAAGTGCGATACAAAATATATGCATATATTTTCTTCTCTTTTGATACCATAAGCATAATAAATTTCCTTAAACTACTGTTTCCGAGCCTTCAATTTTGTAATGTTTGTCCACTGCCATGTAGGTATTGGTTTACCGTGCTGTCCGATCATATGCCCGACCTTGTTGATAAGGTACTTCAGATTTTTAGAATATGATTAAATTTCGTGTCCATTCTCAATCCTAGAAAGAAGTATTGCATGCTTATTGATGAACCGACTATTATTAGAATCATCGTTTTCTAGTCTGTGGCTTCTTGACATGCTGATAACGAAATTATGGTCCTCGTGATCCATCCTTGTATGGGTGTGCAGGCTGTGGCTAGTGAAGGTGGTACCGATGATGCCAAGCGAAGGGGTGATGCATTTGCTCGTGCATTCTCTGCTCACCTCGCAAGGTGCAGATATGTTGACTACTTAAGCTCCATATCCCGGGACTTTCTTATTGAAAGATTTAAATTTGATATACGTGTAATTGAGTGCCTATGACTTTGAGCTTACACGCTACAATCGATAGCATATTCCAGTTTTGCATTTGAGTTTTCTTATCTTACTATCTCTTAAACGCCTTTAGGTTGATGGAGGAGCCAGCAGCATACGGGAAGCTGGGTCTCGCCAACCTCTTGGAGCTACGAGAAGAGTGCTTGAGAGAGTTTCACTTCCATGATGCCTACAGAAGCATTAAACAGAGGTAATAATTCCTTCGACTTATGATTCGTGTAATATAAGATGCATAATTATGTACATAAAACATTATGTTTTAATTGATAGTTCAGTTGTTTGGGACTGAAACTTGTCATATTCTTATATCTTCCGCTCCATCTTTTTAACAGGGAAAACGAGGCATCACTTGCAGTTCTTCAAGATTTGTTAATGGAACTCGATAGTATGAATGAGGTACTCATTTAGCTTCCCGGTGCTTCAAGGTCGAGTTTTAGCATAGTTTCCCTTTGCATAAATTACATTTCACCTAGAAACTAGTCATGGTACGAGCGTAAATAGCATGTGAGCTTGCACATTATCTTTCATGCTAATGGATTTATGTCGTCTTTTTCGTTCTCCCTGAAATTTGAAAGCATTTTCTTGTCTTCAGGAGTCGAGATTGCTTACTTTAATCGAAGGAGTACTTGCTGCAAACATCTTTGACTGGGGATCCCGTGCTTGCGTTGATCTCTACCATAAGGGCACGATTATTGAAATATATAGAATGAGTCGTAACAAGATGCAAAGACCTTGGCGGGTTCGTTTTAACTGAATTTTTTTATTTTTTAGTAAGTATGAATTCATGTCAGCAAGTTTCTGATTTTATTTTCTTGGGTTTTTGCATATTCAGGTGGATGATTTTGATATTTTCAAAGAGAGAATGTTGGGTTCTGCAGAAAAGAAGCCTCACAAATACAATAGAGCACTGCTTTTCGTAGACAATTCCGGTGCTGATATCGTCTTGGGAATGCTTCCACTCGCAAGGGAACTTCTCCGACGAGGGACTGAAGTAAGTTTTATCCTCTCAATGCCTCCCCTTTTAAGATAGGGACAATAGCCACTTAAATCATGAAGTTTGGTCAAATTTCCATCAGTCCTATAAGGTTTGAAAACGAAATATTAAATCACGAAGTTTCATTTTTTTTCAATGTCACAAAACGACACTGATTGATTAAAATAAGAAAAGAAAATACTTTAATAAAACAACCTCGCTTTGAACATCACCAAAAGGCATTGTCTGTCCACTAACGGGGCAATTGAGAAAAATTGGAACTTTGTTGATCATAATTTGACTGATTTTAATTGCTAGTATCCCTTAAAGATATAATCATTCATTTTACAGGTAGTGCTGGTCGCAATTCCTTCCCGCCCTGAACGACGTGACAGCAATGGAGCTACCTGAAATCGTAGCCGAGGCTGCTAAGGTTCGTCTCCGTCTCCTTTCTTACACACACACACACCTTCTTTTTCTTCAAGAACGAAGACTGACTCGTATACTCAACAACAGCACTGTGACATTCTCCGAGCAGCAGCCGAAGCAGGGGGCCTACTCGTGGATGCAATGATCAACGTCCAAGACAGCCCTAGGGAACGCTCATCATCAGTACCGTTGATGGTGGTGGAAAACGGGTGTGGAAGCCCGTGCATCGACCTGCGACAAGTGAGCTCAGAGCTGGCCGCTGCCAAGGATGCTGACCTGGTAATTAATAAACTGTTTTATCCAAAACATGTTAGTACAATTTTTCTAGTCCAAAGTCGAAACATTTCACGATGTGTCTTCTCGCTACCAGGTCGTCTTGAAGGGATGGGACGATCGTGCATACCAACTTCAACGCGAAGTTCAAATGCGACGCTCTCAAGGTCATATACAAAAAAAAAATAAAAAAAATCCATTACTTTTCTTCTTTTTGTTTGTTACTAAAGTTTGATATGAATGCAGCTGGCGATGGTGAAGAACCAGCGTTTGGCTGCGAAGCTCATCAATGGGAATATATATGACTGTGTGTGTCGATTTGAAGCAGCAGAGAACTCTAACTGAGCTCATCATTTACATATTTATAGTTACATTCTTCAACTTCAGTTCTTGTTGGATTATAGAATTTATAGATGTGATTTGAAGGTGTTGAATAATTTTTTTAGATGAATGAATTATCTGTAGTATTAATTTTATATGATTCTTATTATACTCCATATGATGATTGTGCTAAATTAGTAGTACTACTATCTTTTTAAGTATAATTTTTTGGGAAAAAAAATAGATTATATTTCTCTTGGGGGGGCTGATATGCATTATTTAACGATGATAATTTCGTTAAATTAAAATTTTTTTTCTATATTTTGTTGTAGTACGATGGTAAAGATTATACTATATTTTTTAACAATGATTCACACCAAATACTGGACTTCTTCCTACTTCCTTGTCTGTTTTCCATTGATCACATTCCAGTTGGGTGATCATATATTTTAAATTTGAATATTATATTTTCATTGTTCTCATTCCTTGGAAATTTTAAATTTTTCACATTTTTGATATTTTTTTTCTTTTTCAAATTTTTTTAAAATACTCTTAAGTCATGATGGGCATTTTGATACATCTATACATTCAAAAAAAAAAAAATCAGGCACCAAAAGATAAACTTAGAAGTAATTTAGATACTGTAATATAAAAAACAAAATTGTAATATACTATAAAATTATGCCCTATAATATGTCTTTCATCTTAATAATTAATAATCAAATCATTTTTAAAAATTGACGCGTAATTAAATCTTTCTTGTAAATAATCTTTTAATAAGTGAGTACTACGAAAATATATTTGTTGGTTATTAAGTAAAATTATATTTATTCGTTAAATCAATTTAACAAATTCGTGAAATGATATGAATTATGATCAATTACTTGGAATTAATAAACATAAAATTGTTGATGTTTCCAATATTTATTTTAGTAAATGGTGTCTCCCCACGAGATGTCGCACCAATTTTCGAGATGTCCACATAACCGCATAAAGTATACACAAAAATATACCTCCGAGTTGGTTTCTACAACATGACTAAAATAAATATTGAGAATAAACATCAGCATTTTGTTTATTAATGATAAAATACAAATTGACGTATTATACAAATTTCAAATTATAATTTGGACCGTTAAAAAATATCAATAAATAATAAAATATTAATATAAAAATATATTAACACTTATCCATATAGCATACACTGTGGCATTTTTTAACTATTGTTTTTTAATATGTTAACATTTTATAATAATACGGATCATAATTTAAAATTTATATAATATTTAGAATTTTCCTTTGATTACGTGTCATGTTTATTTACCCCAATCAATTTCTATAATACTCCACGAATTGGTTAAATTGATTTAACTGATAATTGTAATTTTAATTACCTTCCAATGGATATATTTATATAATATCTACTCATAAAATGATTATTTTTACGAAAAAAGTTTTATTAAGGTGATGATAATATATTATGAATATCTATTACTACAATATGTACTATTTTTAGGTGCCTAAGTAATTTATGAACGTGGAAGTATATTAAAATATCCCTCATGGCTTGGAACCATTTTAGTTCAACAAAGTGTAAAAATAAATACCTGAAATGTGCAAATTCAAAATCCAGATTTCCCACATTTTTCCCCTGGAATCGCAACATACAAACAATAAAGTTTAGAGACCATTTATACATAGAAAATTTACTCATCCGTTTAATAATAACTACTGGTTATTTTGGACGTTCTAATTTTATCCTTTTTAGTAAAGTGAATATAGTTTAAACAATTTTTTTCTTACTACCTTATTCTTTACTTTTTTTTTCATTTTCAACTTTACTCTCCCTTTACTTAACTTATCTAACACAATTTTTATTACTTTATCCACAATTTTTTAATTTTTGTGCCTAAAAGAAACACCCTTCTTATAAACCGATGAAGATATTTTTATATGAATTTTATTTCAAAGAATAAAAAACAATACGGGAAAAATTTAAATGAATAATAGTAGTACGGATAGTATTTAATTACAGTAATAATTAGAAAATGATGTCTACTAATAAATACACGCACAAATATGTATAAATAGAATCAAACGCACGCATTAACACGTGTACTTAAATTTAATTAACTCTCATTTTTCTTTATTTTGCCGTCGATCTTCATTGTTTGTTGTTACCATTCCAGTTTTCTCAGAAAAAAAAACCCCCTCTACTTTTCTAGCTTTCTCTTCCCTCTCTCATCCCCATTACTGGTTGCGGAAAAATAAGATGCTCCACTTTTTCCAACAGGTTTAATTAATCGCCATTCCATCATTTTTTTTGCCATTTCTGATTTATGTATGTGTTAATTTTAGCTCTTTTCGCGGTGTGATTTTGCTTTAAATTGTTGGGTTTCTCTTCATTCTTGTTATGCCTAATTTTCTTGAAAATTGCATGTGCCTCTGTGTTTTATATTCCTGTTTAAATTTTTGGGATCTTTGACTTTCTGTGTGGAGTAGTAAAAAACAAATGGGAAACTATTTGACTCGAGTTTTCTTTCTTGAAACAGCTTTTAATTTGATGGGTGTTTGATTATAGGGGAAAAAAGGTGTAATCTTTGAGGCACATTCTTGAAATGGAAAGTGGGAAGAAGGCAGAAACCCTAGAGGAGGGTTTGTTGAGTAAAATTTAGCCAGGAGGATATATTTTCTGGGAATAGGGGAGCTTTGTTGGTTTGTTAAGTGGTGTAAATGAGAAGTGTGTGGGTGATGGTTGGGGGAGTCGAAATGAATTAAGCAATGGGAGTTAGCAAGACTGTTTGGTGAGGGGGTTGATGGTGTTGCTGGAAAAAGGGATGAGTGAAGAGTTTTTACGGTTATCCCGATGAAAATCCGTGGTCTCATTGCAAGGGAAGGGGGCAAGATAATGATGTTTTGGTGTTTAAAGGGGGAGTTGGAAAAGTGGGAACGATGGGGACGGAGGTGAAGGTTGAGGAGGAATCTGTGGAAAATTAGGTGAAACTTTATATTGTGATGAACCTTTCACAAAGGGGAGATTGAGGCGCCTGTGGAAACGTGGTGATGATTGCTCCCTCTGATCCGATTCTTCAATAAAGATAGAAGTTTTTGGTCATTGGATGGAATTTCTGATGATGATTTGGCCCAAACCCCGGGAAATGCAAGTCGGGAGGGGTGACTTCAAGAAGTTTTTCCCCCCGATGATAATGGCACCCCTTACGGGTGTTACAGATTTGAGATCCAAGTCTGAAGGGGGGGGAGGCATTATTGGTGAACAAGAACGCATGTTTGATTGGTGATCTCGTAGGGATTAAAAACTCAGTCAGGGGGCCTGGTATTATTTGCCTTCACGGTGGGAATGATATGGAAAGGATGCCTTGTTAAATACTATGGCAATTCAAGATTGTTTGGTGTGACATTGCAGACTTAAGGTCTTTTGTTGATTACTTTGAACAGATATCGGGGGAAAATAACTCCCGAAATTTTTTAAATTCAGTTGAGAGGGCATTTGTGAGATTGGGTTTCGGTGCAGTTAAAGATGACTTTTCCGGTTTCCAAAGGGCAGTGCAGTTAAAGAAGAAAATTTGTTTAAGGAGAAAGCAAGATGATTGACGTGGGGCATTATCTCAGTTCCAGCCTGCATCATTTTTTGAGAAATCAGGATCTCGCCCCATCTATGCATGCACCTGGTAAAATTGAGTTGATGGTATGAAAAATCGTTTGTCACCATTCTATCGTTCCCGGGACATTTTGAGTTGCCCTGCAGCTGCTCATGTCAGATGTGAAAGATGAAAACGCACGGATATGTTTGGAGATGGTGAAAACCTGTGGAAGCCAACGATGGAAATATTACTAAAACCAGGAGGTATGTGAAGAGGAAGAATCCTGATGATAAATTAACTTCCTCAGCTAAAGGCATGGAATCGGGGGAAAAGGGAAAAAAAGCAAATTTTTTTCTTATCCATATTTGGGTATAATCAAGGGGCAGGAGAAAGAGGATCTGGTGCCAAGCTCTGGCCCGGAGGGTGGTTTCAGTGGCATGGATTTCCGGAAGAGAGGGCACAAAGAAACCTTTCCCGGGAAAGCCCTATAGTCACAAGCGCATTAGTGCTTCTTCCGAATTTTGCTGAACTATCTGCTTTAGCTTGTGATTGTTCTTATATAACAGAAGTAAGTATTCTGATTCGGCCCAAAAGGGTTTTTTGTAGTTTCAGAATGTTTGCATTTCAGACGCTTTATATTGCCTCTAAGGCTGGTGGGGGCCAGCCCATAGTTCTTGAAGCTGGCGAGCAAATGGAAGGAAGAAAATGTTGAAAAATCAAGAAAGGGGAAAGGGGAACACTGCATCTGCCAAAGAGAGGTAGAGAATGTCGAGATGGAAATCAGAAAGTGAGGATAATGTTGTTGAAAGAGGGTTAGGAAAAAAAAGGTGCAAGTGGCAAATTTGTGGAACAGATGGAAGGTATTCGAGTTAAAAAAATCTGAGAACCAAGGACCTTGCACCGGCAGTTTTGAAAATGCTGCCAAAACAGAAAATCTGCAAGCAAAAGAATCCTGTATATGGAGACAAACAAAAAAAAGAAAAGCACACCAGTGGTTTGCAGTCTGACAAAACCCTTTCCCAAACATTTACCCGAATAGCTCTTTGGGTGATTAACTTGCAGGCTTGCTCGAAATTTTTTCAAAAGCAGCAAAGCTCCCCAGAATAGCATCGGATCAATTCCCGGGGTACCTGATACAAACCGATTCTATATTAAAATTTGAATGGTATCCATCCAGGCTTTCCCCCTGATCATATACCGGTTGGAGTGCCTACTTCGAATGTAGTTACTCCCATGGATCATATACCGGTTGGAATACCTACTTCAAATCTAGCTACTCCTTTACCAGAACAGAAGATTAAGATGGAAGGGTTAATCTCTCCTACCATAAATGGTCTTAACCACATAAACTCTGCCTCAGATTCATCATCCAAGGATGTGCCACTGACCTTCCAAAACACCTCGGCCAATAATGGGGTGAATGACATTCATCAAGGTCTAAAGGGGACTTTACAGCCCAAGCACCGAATTCTGTTACAATGAGCTCATTTATTCAGCACTCACTTCAGATGGGAAGCTTTCTTCTCTCTTCTGGTAATCCCAAACTTAGGAAACGAAGGAGAAAAGAGAAGACCGCTTGTCAAGTAGCTCCAAGTATTCCGATTTGAATGGTAATGTTTTGGATACAGCCCTCTTAGGAACAGCCACATCCGAGGGAGTCATGTTCCACCTGATGGTCAAACTCAGAGGAAGAGGCGAAATAAAACGAGAGTGGTGAATTGGATGGAGGCAGTGTTCTTCTAAACTTTGCCCCAGGAAGCGTGCCTCTCAAAGAAACGCTGGTAGCAACATTTTCCAGGTTCGGATTGTTGAAGGAATCTGAGATCGAGTTTGCAAGTGATGATAGCGCCAAGATTGTATATGAAAGAAGCTCTTATGCTAGATTTGCATTTCGGAGTTTGGAGAAGAGCCACCCATTTGGAGAATCACTCCTCAATTTCAGTCTTGACAGCAGCACGCCAGATCCCCCAAAGATGAAGATTAAAACTAGTCCGCAGCTGCAAACCTTTGTGCCTGTGCATGTGGGTGCGTGCAAGAACCGAACCACCAAGGTTGGAGAAGCGCCTGACATCGCTCTCATAAAGCAGAACGTAGAAATGATGAAATCGACTCTGGAGAAAGCGGGCAGTAATCTTTCTCCGGAGATGAGAGATAAGTTGGAGAAGGAGATCAGAGGTTTTCTTGAGAAAATCAGCTCTGTGGCAGGCTCCTCTTAGTAAGTATGCTAGTTTTGAATAATCCTAGTTGTTGTGGCTATAGCCATTTCCCATAGTTTTTGGGAGGTTGAAAGCAGGGAAGAGGATTTTTCTGCTGCTAGTATTTTTTGAACTTGTAGTTTGCTGCTTTTCCTCTCCACTATCAAAATCAAACTCTGTGAGTTTTGCAGTAATTAATTCCATTGAAATATTAGTTGGATAAATTCTTGTTCTTGATGAATGATTATAAGTATAATTTGATCATATGTGCATATATATACACAAAGTGACAACTGATTTTTCATGAATATTTTTGATAAAACCGAAATGGTTTGGAATTTAGAATAGTACTATTGTCAATGTGTTTGAATTGAAATCTTTAATAATCCAATCAGAAGTAAGAACTGTACTTTCATGTTATACTTTCCCATTTCCTAAGCACTCAAAACGACTCTTTTTCACAAACTATGCCAAAAACATTCTTTACATATTCATATAAAAGTACTACATCATCTTCCTCGAACTTTTACCAAATCTCAAGTCCGTCTTTGAATTTTCTTATAATATTAACACACCAAATAAATTAATCATACTGATCAAAGACTCCCACATTTCCCATTCACACTCAGCTACAAAAATTAAATTAAAACAGTGGGAACAAAAGATACATGAACCCAGGCATATTCAAATTTAAAACCACCAAAAAAAACTGAGTAAAGTTACTATTCTAGCCTAGTTAATCAAGCTCTCATTTGATTTGATAGACATATGATAACGAGGAAACCCTAATTCAAGAGCAACACTTAGATTAAGATAACTGATCATATGATTACTTAAACTAAAGGATTGCTGGATGAGCCGTATGCATTCATCAACCCGGTCCACGACCCAAAACCATAACCGAAAGAATCCTTCCCCGCATCCGAGTTACAAGCCTGCTGCTGCTGTTGTTGTTGTTGCTGCTGCTGCTGATGATGGTGCTGATGCTGATGATCGTGCCATTCCAACGACAAAATCTTGGAGTTAGGCTTGGACTCAACGATGTCGAGCTGATTATCATAGGGAAGCATGAGCCTCTCTAGCACATTATGGTTGCCGTGATCGAATCCGAACTGGGAGAAGAGAGGCGGCATTCCGGCTGCATAGCCCTCGCCGGGGTTGATATTGTAGGCATCATGGCCACCGCCGCTGCCGCCTAAAAGGGCTTCGTATTTGTTGTCCATGAAGTCAATTGGGGTGGGATTGTCAAGCATGTAGGAAGGGTTTGCGCCGTACAATGCGGCGGCGGCGGCGGAGGCGTGGAAGTGGAGCTGTTCGGGGAAGGCGAGGTGGAGGTCGGTGGAGCCGTAGGGGAGGTGGGGAGACATGGCGGCGCTGGGCTGGAGAGGGAGGGGGGGGAGTCGGCGGAGGAGGAGGAGGGCTTCTTGGAGGATGGTTTTGTTTTTGCGGCAGCCGCCGCCGACGGGGATGTTGCGGAGGGTGCCGCCTTTGGTCCAGTAGCGGCGGCAGGTCTTGCAAAAGTAGCGCGGCTGGGAGAGGCTGTAGTTGTTGTAGTAGCAGAATTTGGTGTGTGTGGAGTCGCAGCGCGGGCACTTCAACGACTGCTCGTGCTGCGGACGGAGGCGCCGCTCGATCAGCGGCCGGCTGCACGCCAGCATGTCGTCGCCGCCTCCACTGCCACCTGTCGGTGTAGTGATTGGTGAGGAAGATTCCAATCCTGTGCCGCCGTCCTCGGAAATTGTTCCCTGCAAAATGCAATGCTGTGTGTCAGCATTTTCCAAAACGGAACAACTATTGTTTCCACACTTGTAATAACATTGTAAAACTTAGTGGCATTGTGGTTTTTAGAAATGGAACAACTATTGTTTCCACACTTGTAATGACGATGTAAAGAGGTAGAAATGCAATGGCAATACCTGCAACCAGTCATCGGGAGAATCCATGCAAACTTGAAGAGAGGTAATGCCCATGGAATACAAGAGAGAGTGAGTGAAGGAGAGAGAGGAGGAATGGGGTTGGGGAAGAATGGGGAAGGGAGGAGATAGTGAATAAGAAGGAAGAAAAGGGGAGGGAGGGGGTGGGGCACACTCACTAGAAACACTGAGTGGCAGGGGGGCCCACGCATAAGCAAGAGGGGTGCAGTTGGGACCCACGCGGGAACAATCAACGGCTGAGATGGAGGAGATGAATCTGAGAAGGGTGGGCGTCAGAAATCGCGGCTACTTACAAGTCTATGTCGTGTGACGTGACATGGGAATTTTTGGGTCCAAGATAAAGAGTTGGAGAGAGAGAACTACCGAAAGCAGACTCGGAAGTGGGGTCCGCGAGCTCACTCTCCTCGCAAGCAAAGGATATATTCTCCTCTACTGACGTGTCACATTCTCCTAAATCTTTGGCCTTATTATCAAATTATAACATTATGTACACACCATTTTCATTTCAATATTTCAAACTCATATGAGATCAATTCGGTGCTGTGTGTCACAACCAAACTCCAAATTAGCTAATTACGCCGCCCAGATTTGGTCCTTTTTCTACTGCTACTAACCATATAAGTTTTTTTTCTCTTTTTTTATGTATTTGCAAATATAAGACAGATTAATTATACTCCTACAAGATTGCACTCTGTTATAAATGATTGCTTAAAATTTACAATTGCGATTGTGATTGGTTGGACACATCATATCATGCGACAGTATGCTCAGATTTTACTCAGAATTCAGAGGATAAAATGCTAATATGGATTAATATACTTATTTTTATCTGACATGTTTAATTGTCCACATTGCTTTTGTGGTATAGTTCGTTAATCTCGTTGGCTGTCTAGTGGTGAAATGTGTTGCACATTTCGACACATTGATATGATGCCACTAGTGGATTACTATTTAATTAGTTTTCTATGTTAATTACGTAACAAAATCATAATAAGACAAGTCTAACAAACAATATCCGTGATCAGCATCGAAAAATTGTGTTGTTAGAATTCAATTAAAAAAAGGCAAATAAATTTGAGCAACGTGTTTAAATTAACTTGTTAATTTACTCTAAACGAAACGACAAAAGTATAATGCATTAAGGAATCTAAGTCAACTAACCAAATTATTCGCATTAACTCAGAGAATTGTGTATATTGTTTTCTTACAAGTTTCAGCACCTTAGTTTGGAATTTACTTTAATAATTCATCCATATCCATATATAGTGCACACTGTACACACAGAGAATAATAGTCAGAAATTTTTGCTATTTTGGTGTAACTTTACCTCTTCTGCTACTCGAGAATCAGTTTCAATTATGTGTGCCATTTTAATTTATAGATTCTACGTGTATTTGAAAATGTCAAAATATATATTTTCTCATTATATAAGTAGTGGTTTCTAGTATAAACTTTATTAAGTTACTAAATCATTGCTTCTTTATGCAATAATTCAATAAAAATAACTAGATCGAGGCATTTGTACACTGAATCCAAAATTAAACCTAGCTAAAATATTATGTAGGGAACCATAGCCATCACATAGGATTGCATTGGATACTCAAATGCTAATAGTATTATTTTATTTTATTTATTAATGTTTCTTAGCAGTAGCTACTATTGCTATAATGAAGTGGCTAAAAAAGCGACACGGCGCTTGTTTGAAATTTTATCGTACACTGACATAAATCAGTTCATACTTCATATCAATCATTTCTTATTTCCAATTTAATCATACGGCAATTATTTTTTCCACTTTCGTTTTTCTATGTCTGATCCAATCATAGGGTACAACTTTTCCTTTTTTCTTTTAAACAAATATAAACTTGCTCATTTTAATTCGTAATTTTGACGTATATTGTTTGTATAAATTTATTCACAACTTTATCCTATATTTTCTCATGAATACATGATGGTTTGAATATAAAAAATTATTCGCATACATTTAATGATAATGAATTACGTTACATAAGTATTCTTTTAACAAATAAACTCACATCCCAAAAAATAAAGTTTCAAAATTTGAAATAAAAGAGATGCCTTATTCCAAATGTCGAAGGAATGTGAAACACACTATGTAAATAGATCTTGAGGTGAAGCTAGGTAGATGATTCCTTTAAATTGAAAACCTCTTTTTTTGCTTCTTTTTCATTGATTTAAATAACAAGACAATAAAAGTTTAATTTCCTTAAAACTTTAATAAGGAAATAAATTGTGCTACCTTTCTTCTCGTGCAAGGTTGTTCTTGCATCTCAGGCAACCAAAGAGATTTGACAACTGCACTATCTCCAAGAAGATATATATATATAATTATAGTATATGAGTATATCTATAATGAGAGAGAGATTACAATGTATGTCTTGTGCGCCAAAATCGTTAAGGACCATTGAATTTTTAAGGAGGTCCCTCCATAGATGCTAAAGGTGATCATAGAAAAAATATTTTTCTTTCTTTTTTAGATCTAATTTAAAGTAGTTTTGTTTATACAGAGTTTTGATTGGATCTTCCGAAATGTAATAAAGAAGATTTTGAAAAATGTAGAGTTTCGCATTCTAATAGTTTTGTTGTAACATATACATAAAAAATAAAAGGTTGGGCTTAATTCTCATTAACGGAGACTAGTAGTATCTTTTAAATTACAGAAATTTAGTTTTATTTGCTTCTTTTTTGACTAACTTGTAACTAAATGTGTAAGTATATGCATAATTTGAATTTCACGAGTGTTAATATTGCGCCGTAATTATAAAATTTTGATCACTTTTTAATGAAAAAGAATTTTCCCAAAAGCTCCATTAGGAAAGATTACTCCAGAAATTACAAATTTTAATAGTAGTACATTCGCGAATGAAGAAGAAATTTGTTTTTCTAAATATAGACTATTTCCTAAAGGATAATTAAGATTTAAGATTATCATTAGTCCACATGAATCCCACTTGGAAAGATGTGCAGTCAAACTGATGACATGCTGACGCAAGCACATCATCTCCTGATGTGGGTCCCAGGAAGACCAAATGCTTAGGAAAAAATAAAGCAAAATGTTTTCGTAATTTGAAAATACTAATGATGCAATCATATGACTAATGAAACCTTTAATCTGCAAATTTGTTTTATAATGTAAACCGAATTAATTAATTATTATTATTAGTAGAGAAGATTTGATTTTGGATTTGTGGACTGTGGTATGAATCCCTATTTTGTTTTACTCTGCATGTGAACGCCAACGTGCTAATGACACAATTAAGATTATTAATTTCTTTGGGCACGATTTCCCACGTGCTTATAAGACTAGTAGCAGTGGCTGTAGGAGAGAGAACAAATGTCGACGCTGCATTGCAATATAAGGAGTACTAAATTAAATACAAAGATCCTATAATAAAATTGTTAAATGAATCCATAAAAATTAAAATCTATAACTTGTTAGCCGTCTTGAAACAACATTATTAACATAATAAGTTCACAACTTTTAATAAATCCGAATTATAAATGGATAGTTTTTTATTATAAATCTAGCCTCTAGGTAACCATGATCCACAAATTTAATCTAAATTAACAATATGTTTACTTTCAACACCGTTCTCTCTTATTTTCTTCAAATATTCTTTTTTGGTGGAGTGCATTTGGCTTATTATTTCAAAGGATACATAGACTTTCAGGTTGTTTGCATAAGTTATTTGCTTGGTCAATTGATTAAACCTTGATAATATTGTACTGATAGTGCAAGATTTACTTTGTTACTAGCAAATGGAATAAATAAACATTTCACATATCGATTTAAAGAGTTTACTGAAACGACTATAACTGACTATCATGGGTTATTGCTTATCACCAATAAGCTGAATTTTATGAACTTTTATCATGGTATTATAGCAGATCATCGATCATGTGAGTTAAAGCTTTAACTCATCTAGAACTATTTATCACCTGAAAAATTGATCTAACAATATATCTCAACTTTAAATTGGATTCAATTTGATAGAGAGTTAGTTCAACCATTGAACCAAATTAGAAAACAAAAATGTTCAGCTCCTTCAAAGTTCACTTTAAAGGGTTTGAGAACAGATTAAAACTACTGTGTAACTGGCAGATATTTTTATCGATTAACCCTAAAAACCTATCGATAATTAGGTTTTAAGATGAACTACTGACGGCGCAACAGAATGTGATTAGTTTACTTTCAATCTAGCCTCTAGCTAGGTAGCCATGATCCACAAATTTAATCTAAACAATATGTTTACTTTCAACACCGTCCTCTCTTATTTTCTTCAAATTTTCTTTTTTGGTGGAGTGCAATTGGCTTATTATTTCAAAGGATACATTCATTATCATGTTGTTTACATAAATTATTTGTTTGGTTAATTGATTAAACTTTGATAATATTGTACTACATTCATCCCACAATAATATGCACTTTTTAATTTTAGAAACTTATTGCTCTGCAATAAGGTGAGACTCATTCTTCACTAACAAAATTTTAATTACTTTTTCTCTCTACCTTTCTCTTACTTTACTAATTTTGCATTAAAACATGTGTCAAACCCAAAGTGCATACAGTATATTTTTTAGACAAGGAGTATTGATTGTGCAAGATTTACTTTGTTATTGGCAAATGAATCAAATAAACATTTCACATATTGATTTAAAGAGTTTATCAAAAGACTATAACTAACTATCATGGGTTATTGCTTATCACCAATTGATTTTAACCGGAATCCTATGAACTTTTATCATGGTATTATAGCAGATCATCGATCATGTGAGTTAAAGCTTTAACTAATCTAGAGTTATTTATCACCTAAAAAAATTGATCAACAATATATCTCAACTTTAAATTGATTCAATTTGATAGAGAGTTAGTCCAAACATTGAATCAAATCGAAAACAAAAAGTTCAACCCCTTCAAGGTACAATTGAAGGGTTTGTGCCCTCCAAGATACCCTTTGAAGGGCTTGAGAAAAGGTTGGAACCACTATAGTAACCGAAGTTACCAAATATTTTCATCGATTAATCCCAAAACTTATCCGTACAGGTTTTAAGACGAGTTACCGACTGTGCAATAGTGTGTGATTAATATTTGACAAGCTCGGAAGTGCCTACATACTACACAAACTATGAAAGAGTGGTAGTGGAGTCAAGTAGTTAGTTGTTAATAGGCATGCGTGAGTGCAGGCCATGCGACAAACCAACATACTAAATTCCAACATCCTTGACGTATCCAAATCTAAGACACAATCCTTTTTATTCGTTCAACTTCTCTAAACAATATTGCATGCGATTTTTATGTCGGTGTAAATCGTCGGTTTATTGATGGAATTATTTAGATTCATTTCAATTGATGACATAGGCAGCTTTTTAATAAGATGTTTCATTCACAAATTAATTGATTGGAGTAATCGAGTCACTTAGGTATTCATTTGTATGTGTGTCTTTCTTTCTTTGGTAATAACGATTAATTAAACAATATATAGATGTTACATTGCATGCATAAACAACAGGAAAATAGTATATAGGACTACTTCGTATTAATGAAGATTATTTCGTGTTTTTTTTCGAATTGTTTGTGATCATTTTTGTGATGAAAAATTACTCCTCCGCTCCTTCATAATTGCATTTTTTCATTTCTAAGTTTCCTTATAGTTGAGTCATTTCCATTTATAGAACTTTTTTTCTTCTTCTTTACTTTCTCTCTTACTTTATTCTCTCTACTTTATTCACTTTTTACTTTATTCTCTCTACCTTTTCTCTTCTTACTTTTTTTTATCTATTTATTTAACACACTCAACATTCATTTCTTAAACTCCGCTATCGTAAGCTTACCAACTATGGAACGGGGAGTATGAATTAATGATGTGAATTTATGTTAGAAAGGAACGACGTATTGATGGGTCCATGCCACGATGCACGTGGTACAACCCGACCAGTCGTCCAATTCATTGTCGCTCGTGAGCAAGCTATTCTACGGACTATTACTAATGGCGGCTGATCAAGATTTGATGATTTCAAAATTTGTTTTCTTCTGCCTACATCTTCTGAGATGAGTGTATTTAATAAATACTGTGACGTTTGATTGATGAGATGTGGAGTATAGAAATGTGAATCCAATATAAAGTATTTGATGAAACGGTTGATTGAATTTATGTACACGTTGAATATTACATTGATACACTTCTGATACATCGGATCTTTGAATTGAAAGGGACAGTTTTAGACTGAAGTATAAAAAATCTTTCTAATATATACGAAATAAAATTATGAACTGGGCTTTAATTTGTTCAGATTCTGAAAGTATTATTGGGCTAGAAATTGAATTTTAAGTGATTTACACTAATAACATTGGGCTTCTGAACCAAAGCAAAATGTTGCTTCTTCAGTTCTTATTGCTCTAGTATTAATAGAGTTATATGCTTCAACAACCATTAACTTTTTCCATAGTTAGTTTTTTAATAAACTTATATACGTAGCACTAATAACAATTATAACATGAGGTTTATAATTCATAACACAATAATGACAATGTTGATGCACTTTGCCACAAAAATGGAAATTCAACCAAATTTGAATTCTAATGTTGTAGCAATAATGCTAATAACCTTCTGCTGATAGATTACATATGTCATGGTATGCTCTAGTTTAATTTGGCCAAACTTTCATGTTGGTGGATAATTGCAAGAAACTGTAAAAATTAAAATTCAAGAGAAAAAGTACTACTAGTAAGTATTCAAGAGAAATGCTTAGATGAGCTAGTATAAGACATAAAAGCCTCAAATTTTGCATTTATTTGTTCTTTGATATAGTGTTAACAAATTGACAAGTAGAGCCAAGTGCAGAGGTGAACATAGTTTATGAGTGTAGAATATGGGTAATATAGCAAAACCTCAGTTGCTATCATCCACAACTTGGCTACTTACATAGGGGTTGTTTTCCCTTCTCTTTGGAACAGCCGAAGATCACGTTCGACCCCCGGTACTTCAGTTCTGCTGTTCTGAAACGGGGTCAACGGGCGAAGACCGAGCATCAGTATCCGGACTAGGCCTGTAATGATTCGTTGTAGGCCTGGAATCCGTATCAGTGTTGCTAGGCCTGTAATGATTCGGAGCAGGTCTAGAGTCCGTATCAACGCCACCTGGCCTGTATGGATTGGCCCCTCCACCTGAATACCGCGGTGGGGAGACATACCTCGAGGAGCCTCTTAGACCACTGCCTCCTCTTAGCTCCATGATCTCGGATTTTCTTGAAGAACTGGGAAGGATCTGTCGCCAGTGGCTGAACCTAACGGAGAAGCTCCACTCACGACAGATGCTGAAGTGAAGGGGTCATCGGGGCCCCAAGAGGTGAGCGCCTCTTCTTGTTGGCGAAGCACTGCCAGGCTCCGAAGAGGAAGAGGATGAAAAACAGGACAGGGCTCGTCCACAAGATGCTGTTGAACTCATTCTTGAACACGGGAGATTGGAACGATACATGGCAACGTATCCATTCCCAAGGCTGATGATCACGAGCTTCTCGTGATCACTGGTGATCAAGGGCACACCAAGTTTCTTCTCCATGTTCACATCATCGCCCTGTTGCTGGTTTAGGAAAGGCGCTATGATCTCGTCAAGGCCAGCAGAGAACAAGAGCCTCAGCCCGCCAGCACGGACATAGTGCTGAGACGAGACATTGTACACATAAACCTTGTCCTTGTTAGCAACCAGCAAGTAGCCTTTGATAGCCTGCAACGCCAAAGGCTTGTCCATGTCCAGCTTCCTCTTTGATCTCACCCGACACTTGAAGTTCATCACATCACCTAGCAGCGACGTCTGAACCAAGTCCCCTTCCCCTGTCAGCCCATACGCCTTGGACCGGTCCATGGCATCAAAACATAACTCTTGCAACAGAGCTGTTGAGACCCTCACATTCTGTCTCCTTCAGTTTCATGGTTCTCAAATCCAACGAGCCTGCCCCCGTGTCTGTGAGAAACAACAGACGTTGCTTCAAGAATGCAATCGGTCGTTTATTAGGTGTAGCAGTACCATATAGTGTCCCATCCTCCTTAAACACCATAATCTTTCCACCATCATCTATTGCCAAAATGTACCTCCTCCTACCAATATGGTGCACTTCCATCATGCTAATCCGCAAACCCCAAGACTCCGGCATCTCAAACCTCCCAACTCGCTCCACATGAAGCGAGCTCCATTCATCGCCACTAAACGTCTCCCAAACCCGATGCATTACAATAACGCCATTGCCATGGCCCGTCACAATCAAGGTCTCATTCTTGTGAAGTGACAAGTAAGAGGCAATGGCAGAGATTGGTGAGGGCTTCTCCACCTCGGGGAAGGCCTTGAACTCCAAAGCAACCTCCCCACTCCTCAGAAACAAATACAACTTCCCTATATCATCCCCAACAGCAAAGTACTTGCTCAAACCCTCAAAATCCTTATTAGGCAACACATTAACACAAGTAGGGGTAGAAATCAACTTAACTGCCGATACAAACTGAAACCTCTCCGCCCAAAATGTGTTAAACTTAGTCACTAACATCGGCCCCGACTTCATCCCACCTCCTCCCTTCATCTCTCCTTTACCAGGCAAACTATCCCCTTCCTTAATTTGCTCAACACCAATGATTTCATCATCGTGTGAAGATAAAGAATGCATCTTTTTGCTTCCCAGATCATCAGAAAGCCGGGATTCTAGCCTATCAACAAGCAGCGTGAGGTTTTGAACTAATTCTTGAAGCTTCACCAATTGGAGCTCCTGCTTGCTTACCAAATCGTGATCAACACATGTTCCCGATGAAGGGTTGTCGTTTTGCTTAAAAGGGATGTCATTTTTTATGTCAGTTTCGATTGCTGAGTTGGAATTTACAGAGGGGTCGGATTCGGGTGATGCAAGAACAACGCAACAAAGACGTGGGAAATAAGATAAATCTGCGAGGAGCAAAGAAACAGTTAACGCGAAGATCAACTTGCCTTTTCTGCGAGACAGAGCCATCCAAATTGAAATCTGGGAGCGGCGGAGCAAAGCTTCTGTGATAGGCTGTGGCTGTTGCTGTTACTGTTAACTTGGGGGTTTGAGCATTGAAGTTGAGATCTGAAGACTGAGAGAGGGCTATTTTTGTAAATTCAATGTGAAATTGTTTGTTTGGACAAGGGGTAGAATTGAGATTTATGATTTTGTCGAAAGCAACGGCGGCTACGAAGTTGGGTACTTGTATTTTGTTAATCCGTAAGTGATCCATCTATAAGTAACAAAGTTTTTGTCTTTACTCAAATCTGATTGTATCATAAGTGAAGAGGAAGAATAAGCTCAATTCAAACTCTTTATTGCTTATCAATAGCCTCTAATTGAAAAAAATTATGTAGTTGGATATATATTTTGGAATTGAAATTAAGTAAAAGAAGATGAATATGTAACTGGCTTGGGCTATAAAATGAACTTGATTGGCCATGAAGAAAAATTACTCGTTCCATTTCACTTAATTTTTCAGGTTAGAAATGATTTTTAAATTGTAAACTAATGTAGTTTACATTATAATTGTTGGATATAGATTGACAGGGATTTTAGTCAAAGATCCAATGCCAAGATCAAGATCGCTCGAGTAGAATAATCACCCTTTTAATAACTATGCATAGAATAAAATAAAATAAAGGGCTGATATGGAAGATCTGCCCATAATCAACTGAAGGATGAAGAATTCATTAACTCTAATCCTTTATAATGTGAAAAAGAGAAGATTACTAAGTTAAAATTTGGTAAAGATACAACGACAAAATTAGCCTGTGTTCCCCTTACCGCCTCCATGTCTACTATGAGATCTACCACCTAATGTTATGTAATCAACTTCTGTAACCTCTCTCTCTGAGGGGGAAAAGGCTATTTTTAACTTAAAGATGACACTTTTTGCATCTTCTAACTTCTACAGGGAAAAAATGGGTTGTCCAGGTACCAGTTGATGGTAGTATCAAAAACCAAATGGTGACTTTTTCCTGCTTCCGCCCTTTGCCATATTGTTCGCTTTCCCTTTTCTCAACTCGTCATACTGGCTGCACGAAGGAAACAGATGGTCCCACCTAAAAACAGATATCAAATTCGATGTAATATTAGTCAAGAATTCCTTCCACCGAGAAGAAACCATAAAAGCTTTGGAAGGTACATTCATTTTATAAGCACGTCTGTCTCCTAGAAAGATATGAAAAGCGTTCGTTTAAATACAATCCTAATAACATTATGCCATGTGAAGCCTTATAGCATAACTTGGGGGTGGATTTTACCTTAGTTTTAGCTTGAGTAAAATCATCCAACTTCAGTGGTCTTAAAAGTGGCACTCCATCAAATTTGGCACCCTGCAAGGAGATCATACAAGTGCTAAGGCCAAAGGTATGGTCAAGTTGAAAAAAGAAATGATATTCTGATAGCTGATATGAGAGCAGAAAAGACACTTGTAAACCCACTTATTTCCTAGGAATTTGGAGTTCATTATGCTTTTTGTCTCATCAGGATACTTGGATCTGGTTTTTTAAAAATTTTTCTTAACTTACTATCATTGTCTCCTTTCATGACATAAGTAACATTGTAAAGAAGTCCAGTTTGGGAAGACCTAAGGCTAGATGAATGGGTTCAAAATTTTTCCAAGTGCATGATTGAACAACTGATGTAAATCAAGGATCTTATAAGGGGATAAGGTAGTTTATAGTATAATGGATTCATTACTTTAAAAAATTGATTGTAAAGTTAGGCTTTGTGACTACAACCAACAGGCTGAAGGTTCTATATTGTTCACCTTGCTTTCTTCTTCTAGCAACTCTTGGACAGGTCTGTATGCTGCAAATACAGAGGTTTTGCAAAAAAAAAGTGAAACTAGTTAAGAAATAAGAGCACCCCCCCCTGTTTGCTAAGTATGAAAATGCCATCACCTTCGGTCGCTCCCAGAATAACCTTCAGAATTTGCAAGTTGTTTAAGGGAAACCCCGTTTTAGATTTTCTCGAGCTAGAATTATCTTGAGTATTTTATGACGTTATCAGCATCTGGCAGGTCGATGTAGATCCTAATGTCAAGCAAACAAATCACATCAGAGTGCCAGTTCGTGCATCTTAGACTTTTAGTTGCCATTTGTGCAAAAAACGGAAAAAAAAGGAGGCATTTTTTTCTCTGGTGCAAAAATT
Organism: Salvia hispanica; assembly: GCF_023119035.1. Lineage (NCBI taxonomy): Eukaryota > Viridiplantae > Streptophyta > Magnoliopsida > Lamiales > Lamiaceae > Salvia > Salvia hispanica. The sequence goes on from NW_025951582.1 coordinate 28,811, forward strand.
ACCCTTTTTGGTAAACACAATGACAGCATCATCAAGGTCGAATGGCCTATTTGTAGCACCAAGACAAGGATTGGCTGTCTTTTGACCCGCCATCCCACGCTGCCATAAATTCATTTTTCATTCTTCTAGTTGCCTCATGCCATTAGCACCACCACAGCACCAAGTAAGCTGTCAACCTGCACCCCGCACACGGTGAAAGATAGTAATGAAGCCAAAGCAGGACTCATCATAACAAAACCAGTGAGCTTCATCAATTTAAAGATGCACTAAGCTGCTGTCAGATTCAATCATTTCAAATATTATTCTGAGAAATTGACTTAAAGATACTGAATAAAGAGCAAGAGCAAGGTTTCAGTTATTTGAACAAAGACGCACAAAAAAGATGAAAGTGGTCTCACCTCATCGAAAAAAATTATAACAGGACCCCCAGCTTGCTGGAAAAGGGAAAAAAGTGAACGAGTAAGTTTTTCAGCATCCCCAAAAACCACTGCATAAAAAGGCAAGCAAAAAAAATGTTAAACCAATATATGAATTCACTGGTGGAAACCTTTTTAAAAATAAAAAGATTAATACACAAAGTGAGTACATTTTCCCCGTTCTGTTTTTCTTTGTCCTAACGAACTATCTATAAGCTGCAGGAATGACAAAAGAGGAAAAGTTCAAAGAAGATAGTATATTATTTCGCTTACCTTGGGTGTGTGTTGAGCCAGTAATACTAATGAAATTTTAAAACCCCCTTCTGTTGCAAATGCCTTTCGCCAACAGGGTTTTTCCAGTTCCAGGAGGGCCAAAAGTAATATCCCTTTTCAAGGCTGACAAGAAAATTACATTCACAGCTGTGAAGGGGCAGCAGAAAAAGAAATTGCGAGAGGAGGTGCAACAGTAATTTACCCGCAGCAAATTTCCACGGGGGAAAAACTCAGGTCTCCGATTGGGGAGGATCACAAGTTCATTTAGTGCCTTTTTCACGCCTTTTAAGTGCACCCACATCATCAAATTTCACACCAATCTCCCCCGGGGGAAACCACTGCTGAAAAAGGGAAAAATTTTTTCATACTCATCCTTCGCAAGATTCTGCAATTTGTATGGCATAAATATAATAGAAAAAATGCAAAGTAAAATTTTGGGGAGAAGTAAAACAAAAAACCCTTTAAATTTTGGGGGCGGGTTTTTTTGAAGCTGTTTCCCCGCTCCATTAACCTCAAAATTGCAAGTTCAAGACTACACAAGACAACCTACAACAGTCAACATGATGCAGATAAAAGCTGGCCCCCAGAAAACCACAAGCAGAGAGATAATTACCTCTCTCGAGGAACCTGCAACCGATCCCCCTTGACTGAAGGAAGGACACATGAGGATAGGTAATGACTTCTGGCCCAGCCAACCACCTTCTCTGCTTCTGAAAACCATCGAAAACATAAGAAGGATGACATGTATTCATAAGAAAAGTGAGTAAGAGGATAGTATAATTTTAATAAAGTTTGATCTTCTGCATCCATTTTAATATGAATAATGCATCATCTACAGGCTACAGCACCATGATCTGCAAAGCTTCACTATAAAAAGCAAAAGAAACAAGAATAAACAGAACTTTGCCGTATTTTACACTCAGTCGCATGACTCATACTACATTACAGTGCTTCCTGTTGGTATCTAAGCCAATTCATCATTCTTGGCAGTTAATGTTGTAGTATGGCAAAAATCAACCTTTTCATGATGATTGGGTCCCCCTTCACAATTAGGAGTATGAAAGTATCTACACAAGAAGAGAATGAAAATCTTGCACAACTACAATTAAAAGATGAAACACTAAGCTCTTAGAAGATGTCACCATACTGCTCAATAATCATTGATCCTACTCTTTTGCATAAGAAGTCGTTGATTCCTTTGGAAACATATGTCATCACGTATCAAAAGACTGCTTTGGAACCCCCAAATAATAAGATGAAAGACAACCAACTGACTCCACATCTCTTTCATCAAGACAAACACTAAGCTCTTAGAAGATGTCACCATACTGTTCGATAATCATTGATCCTACTCTTTTTGCATAAGAAGTCGTTGATCCTCCATGTTGATGAACTTAGTTGTGTTAGCTCTGTTAGGGCACTTAATTAACTGCCTAGCACAAAAAAACTGAAATGAAATTACTTATAATTGCTTACAATGTTTAGGTGGGTCCTTTGGAAACATATGTCATCACGTATCATTATCTGAATGGAACACACCTCTTATAAACAAAGCAAAACAATCCTATCTACAGTCAAATAATTCCATAATACACCAGGATGAATGATGGGGCTGAAAAATAATCACTCTAGTCTGCATAAGAAACTTGTCCTCCTAAGTCCTAAGACAGAGATTCAGAAAGACCTGAACAAGATATTTAGATCAAGATGCATTATAGCATGCAGGAATTCTAAATTTAGCATACTCATTTGCATCTAAACATAGATCTGCAAATGAGTTTCTTACTCTGTCTTGACAGTACAACACCATCAGTGTTTAGATGTAACAAGTCCATGCATGATAATTCATGTTCCTCGAGAACCTGAAATAAATAAGCACAGCCTCTTAATTGAAGTGATTAAGACTGAGCAGCTTTGTTGTGGGATGAAAGACAAACAACATAAAGTATGTCAAAATGTGATTGCAAGTCTGCAATGAAATTGCAAATGAACCTTGTGCAATTCGCTTAAGTTGTTTCGTGATATTATAATTCTCTTGTCTTCTCAATCTGTTTGTTGAATATCTTCAAGAGATCTTCCTCCTGTGATCATCAAGAACATCTGTAGTCACTTCCTACTACAATCTTATTTTATATTATCAAGTAATACCAAATTGGAACTAGCTTATTTATCAGATTTTCAGACTGTGCACGTCTAATTGATTCGTATTACTCTGTAGTCTCTGCTACAATGGGATACCAAAGATATTCAGAATGTATAGCAATGAATAAATAATCAAGACATAATAAAAGCTTTTGAATAAAACTTCTCGGACACATGGAAAAAAATTGATGAAAGGAAATTCAGAGATGCTTTTTAGATAGATGGCCAAGTGGAGAAAAATCAAGTAATCACAAAATAAGAGATTTTTCATCTGGATCTGAATTGAAACAAATTTTTAAACGATGACAATATCATAAAGAAGTACCTTCGGCAGATCTAAGCACATCACATTAGTGAATAGCTTATATAATTCATCGTCTCCAGACCGTTTAGAAGGTTTTAAGCCCTCTGCAAGTCTCTTCAAAAGAGGCTGAGAAAAAACATCAAATATCTGAGACAACATCAAAAGTAACAAATAACAACAGTCCTTTTCAGTCTAATTAGTACTGCTAAGCAGAGCTTTGGAGATGGTAGATGCAAATAAAAAATATTTAGAGCTACTGAGAGTTACCAACTTAGCAAGACGGCCCAAGTTTGGAAGTACCATTGTCTGTCAAAAACCAAAAGAAAGGTCAGGAGGAGGTTGCTTTGTTGAGCTCATAGGAGCTACAAATGATCATGATATGCTGAGCACAAAAAGGCACAAGTGGAATCGGTTTACATATTGGAACTTCACTAAATTTGTCCTTCTCTTTTGAGTTTGATTCTGCTTCTATTTTGTTTTGTCCACAAATCAAGACCAGAGGACCTGATAATTTGTCAAACATCTCTTGCATCTTACTAACAAACTCTTTGCGATCCGACTTTGAGACTGCCCTTGATAGCCACAAAGAAGAATCTGGAAAGTAGACCACGAGTGGCTGTTGTGTCTCCAAAATCTGCATTAATATTAATGTCATTCCGGCAAATATAAGATCCCCAAATAATATATAGGATTTTTCAAAACATAGTTTCTCATTGTCATCTAAATCTTGCACCTCATAAAGCACCTCCATCGCAGTATAGCTGTCATGTGTTTGAGCATTAAGATCATGTTCATATCCTTCACTGCAATTTGAAGATGATGGAAGGGGTGGAGGGGTCAGGATATTATAAACTGCAGAAAGCAGCACCTGGCAGATTATTGTTCTAGGTTCTAACAGTGGTATTCAGTAAGTAAAATATACCATTGAGCCAACAAACTGAAGGTTTTGCAGTAGCTTCAGCACTTTTTACTTGCTTACTTCCTCTGTACTCTTGCAACTAATATCAAATACAACGGCTACTTGGTCTTCATTCACTTCATAAACCTCTCCACGTTGACCGCTAGACAAAGTCCTGAAAGATATAGTGTTGAAAATCAACCAATTCAAGTAAATGAAACTGCAAGTACAGAACAAACTAGAAACTATCACAAAAGCACTGATGGGGTAAAAGGATGCATCCAAACAGCGGGATGAATACATGTTTAGAATTAGCTTTTCCCGGAAACCACAAACATTCTGTTTTGGGACAATAGATTAGAGCTACTCCACATGCATTTCAATAACTTACCAACCTACCTCCAAATAATAGTAAAACATTTGTTGGACCATCCGGTGTTGGTATCTTCCCCAATAAAACCCTTTGGACAATTGGATATGTCAATGAAAAGGGCACATGTTGAAAGATTATGGCCAATGTGCTTTTCGAGTCGAGAATGTAAATGAGGCACCCCCCAAACCCCCCAAAAGTCCCCCCACCCCGACAGCCAGAATGAGTAAATCTATGAGAAGAACTATGGTGACAAAGATGCTCACTTCTCAGATTCCAAAATTTCCCCACAGCCAGATTCCCTCTGCAGGATGAATATTGTATTTAAAGTATTTCTTGAATCTGACTCTTCAGCAGTACAACAATTCAGGCTTTTGACAGAGACAAACTTCCCACATGAGGACATAATCCGAGAAGCCAGAAAATTTACATCATTTGGAACATCTTTCCACCCAATGTATTTTTAGAAAATATGCAGTTTATATCCTATTTTAAAAATATGCCTTTTAAAAATCCAAAAAACATTAAAATTTTTAAAAGGATTCAAATCACAAATTCTCCACCTAGCATGTTTTACAATTAGAGGTTTTTCCTATTTTCAGTTGCATATATTGATGCTTGTAATATGCCTTCATTGTTACTTTTAAGGATCAACATTTTTTCTTGCCTCTCCTAACTTGGAAGAAAGACATACCCTAGAAGATGGTAATGGAGTCACAAAGTCTTTGTATAGAGGATTGATTTGTAGTAGATGGTAATTTTAATTTTCTGTTTAAAAGGCATGGAAGAATTTCTACTCGTTCCTTCAATTTTTAGGGAGTTAGAAACAAATGAATTTTCTACATGCAACTACGAGCACTAAAAAAATAGAAGGAACTGCAGAAAAAACAGGGAGCTATTATACATGAGAAATACAACCAAACTCAACTGATGTTGACAAGGGAAAGTGGAAACAACAAAAAAAAATCAATTTTTCATGTTAAATTTGCACTAATTGATTCTACATGACACATGATGTTTAGGGTACCAATTTAAAAAGAAACTGTGATTCGATAAAACTGAAAGAAAAAACCCCGTAATGAATATCAAAATAAAAATAA
>NW_025951583.1:0-26974 GCF_023119035.1 Salvia hispanica
AGTTTTGAAAAAAAAGAACAATTTAGGGACGCAAAAGAAAGCGTTCCTAAATTAATGACAAATTAACTTAACCTTTTATTTTTAGGACACTTTCATTTGTGATCTCTAATTTTAGTTAGAACACAAATAATAAAAACATTTTTTGAAGTGTTGGTGGTATATTAAAAAATATAATTAGCATCCTTAATTAATTGCATTATAAATTTCTTAACATACTATTTTTTTGGTTGTAGTGTCAAATGCATTGCATTTCTCCTTGCAATGGATTAAATGAGTTTGTATCAATTAAGAATGAAATTTATACATATACGATAATACTTTTATTTATGTGGTATGAGCACATAATAGAGGCGGCAAAAAAGGAATTCACACTTTATACTAGTATTTTATTAACATTTATCTCAATACGTACTCCAATTGAGCAATAATTCAAATCTAACATGGAACAAATAGCTATTATTTAATGCCACTTGGGAATCAATTAGAGAATGGGGCCATTATTTCGACCCTGTTTTTGAAGATATGTAGAGATGAAATAGAATGAATGAATTATTTGATTTAGTGGCTTATCTTGTCTTGGTAGTTTATTTCATGTTTGGATCAGCTCTTTTTACAAAATTAAATGCTGCCTCTCGTGAGGCGGCTTGATTGATTTCCAACCACTTCTCCTTTTCTATTTTATGTGGTTATTTTTATTACGATTCTACTTGAGAATAATAAATAAAATGAATCTGCTAATTTTTACAGAGAAAAGGGGTTCTCGATTTTATATTTCTTTTTCTTTTCCCGCTTTATATGGGGTGTGTTAAAGTTCTTGATCAAATTCAATCATGCCAAAACTCTATTGCAAATGTGCCTTTAAATTTGTGTGGTGGCTTAGAAAAGAATACTTGTACTATTATTATGTGCTGGCCTCAATTAATAACTAACTAATATGTGGAATTAAACCATTATGTGCTGGCCTGTAACTCAGAAGCCGGAGACGCCGCCGGTTCAACTTGATTGGCCGGAATCGGAAATCGTGGGAAAAATCACAGGAATTGGAACTTTGTGAATTATCTTCAAATTTTCAAATTCAGCGTTGCCCCAAAATTCACACTTTTTGCGGCGATTAATATTTTTACTTATTTACAGGAAGTGCTCTTACGGAAAATGGATGTGAGATTCCAATTATATTTTAATTACGCAAAATATGTGGTGGTTAATCTAATGTAATTTGTTGCCCCACCATGATGGTTGAAAATCTAATTAAGGAAAAATCCAAATTCTGTCATTGACGTACCAAAATTTTGTACTTACTTTTTCGTTTCCGGATTTGTGCAACCAAACTAATTATAGACAAACCTTTTTTTTTAATCTCTCCGCTCTATTACAGTTGAGTCATTTTTTCATTTTGGAAGTTCCCTCATAGCTAAGTCATTTTCGTACATAGTAACTTTTTCTTTTTTCTTACTATACTCTCTTACTTTATTCTCTCTACTTTATTCACTTTTTACTTTATTTTCTATACTTTTTTCTCTCTTACTATTTATTTAACACATTCAATATCTCTTTATTAAAATCTATACTTAAAAGTTTCGCCTCAACTACGAGGGAAAGGAGGGAGCAGTATATCTTCGGAGAGCTATATTATCTGATGCCAAAATTATCATACAGTGTTGATGATTGCCTATACAATCACATATGCATGCATGATGTCAAGACGTGTGGTTTGACTCTACGCGCGGTTACAAGAAATTTGATATGATGTCAATATAATAATTCTAAGCAGCATTTTATTTGTGAGGCAGTTGAACAATGGCATTGTGATAGAATATTACTAAGAATTATGTAAGAAAAATGCCGATTCACTTAAATGTCACGTGGTCTGTTTAGGCAAGCAATTTGCATGAAGTCCACAACCTTAAATGTGAAAATGTGTTTCCATAGTCAAGATTAAATTGCGCCAGATGTTAATTATGTATTGGTTGTCTTGAAACAATAAATAACTCAATTCCAACCTAACTATTGTCTATTAATACAGTAATGAGACATTTTTTTGTGTATATTATTCAAGCTCAACCAAAATTAAACGGTGTATTTTACGATTAAAAAATTGATAAATTTTGATGTCGAGAGAGAAAGATCAACATTTATTTCGAAGGTAGACAACACCAATAGAAATTACCAAATATGAAATTAATCGTGGTTGGAGTGTGCTGATCTACAGTATATGGTAAAGACATCTTATCCATAATTATAGCGTGAATTATCCGTCTTAATATATCGACAAATTGCATTCCATAATATATTACTCGTACATAAGTAGTAAGTATTTGTCTACCTAAGAATTTTATAATTGGATGTCTCGGTCATCAATTAAGTCGCTAGCTAATTATATTCGCAGAGAATTTTCCAATTTAGTTGATTTTATTATCAAATCAAATTGTGTCAGTGTCACAACTTTGTTCTTGACCATTCAATTACTTATAAAATATTGTGAATAACTACAAATCGGAGATATTTTAATTTTAATTGGGTAGGAGTAGAAGTAGATCGAAGAGTCAGGTTTGCAGTTATCACGAAATTAGTACTAATACGATGAACCCGTGCGACTATGAGTGTGGGTGTATTTGTGTACAATGGTACTTTCTTCGTCTAGTTAATAGAGACATTTTTTTTAGGCACAAAGTTTAAAAATAGTGTGTTAAATGGATAGTGAAAAAGTAAAAGATGGTAAAGTAAAAGAAAGGAAGAGAGAATAAAGGGACGGGAGAATTACTTTTTGCCAAAAAATAGAAATGACTCAATTAACGTGGAGCGTAGGGAGTATATATCTATCATGTATGTAAGTAATTCTTTAAATTATTTGTTCATTTACAATTAAAATAATTAATATGAAAACTTCATTTTCCAACACTATAATTGATTTACTTTTCGAAATATGTTAGGTTATGAGTGCTCGAGGCGAAGTGCACCATTAGGGCATATGTATTAAAATGAGGTGGTATTTCACAGTAATACAATAAATTTCAATGTATGTCGCAAGGGGGTGTGAATTTATTTCTCTAATATAGTCAAATGAATAATAAAAAATGGGCTCCGACAAGTAGCAATGTAAATCTCCTTTTAATCGAAAAATTAAGAATGAAAAAATAAATGCCGATTTACTTAAATGTCACGGTACCTATTTAGGCTGATCATCTGAGCAACTAATTAACTTTGAAATAATAGCTCTAAAATCGGTTATTTTGGTCTTCCCACTACCGCGAAGCCGTAATTTGGCCATCTTTTCCTAGTAAAAAAATTGCGTCGCTCTTAGTTTTATCTTTTTTATTATCTAATTGAATGCAAAAGCCCTACAAAAAATCGGCGTTTATCTAGCCCCGAAGTGCTAGGAATAACCCCAAAGTGCTAGGAAAAATGAAGTTTCCGAGCACTTTTCCCAGACATAGGATGCTAGTAATTTGCTCGCTCGGAATTTTTTCCCGAGCCCCTATCCAAGCAAAACTCAAATTTTTCCGAGCACCCAAACGTGCTAGGAAACTTGGTCAACTCCTCGCTCTTCCTAGCATCGATTTGTGCTCGGAATAATGCGTCTTAGACCCCTACCAAAGTTTGGTGCTCGGATAATGTGATTCAAGAAACCAAACCTAGCACAATTTGGTGCTTAGAATAATCATTTAAAACTCGTAGCACAATTTGGTGCTAGGATGGTACATTTCATTCATATTCACGAATTTCATTATCTTTTCATATTTTTTTTATTATATTTCAGCTTTTTTTTAAATTTTTTAATTCAATGAAATTAAAATGACTTTAAAACCCAAAACTAGAAATAAAATAAACAAATTGAAAAGCCCAATGGATGAGAATTCAATTGTTTCAAAAAGTTGATCAATTCAAAATGCAAGTCTAAATATATATTTCATAAAATTTTTTCTTGAACAAGCTCCTCATCTGTTCTTTCATCTGTTCCTTCATCATTTCCATTTTCATATCATCGCTTCCTCAATCTCTCTCTCTCTCTCTCTCATTCATCTCGGCATGCTTTTTTCTCGCTCTTCTTTAAGTCGTTCTTCAAGTCGTTGCTCGATCAGCTCGTCCATCTTGCTAGGATCGATGTTGGTTGGCGTACAGATGCATATCTGACGTGGGCGATGGGAAGTATAATTTGGTTGCACTTCTCGTGGGGGGAAATTTTGTTTTCTCTTCTTCACCTTCCCATGCGGCTCCAAGAAAATGCATCTAAATCGGATTCTCTACCCCTTCGACTCTTAATTTTTTCGCCCTTGCCCTAACATCATCCTTCCAACAAGCAAACCAAATTAGATACTTTTATAGCGGCGAGCAAACAAATAGTTTCACAACAAAAAAACAGTTTCACATTCCACAAACATTAGTACACTCATGTATAATGTTTAGCAAGACATCCCCATCAAAGCATTTTGTACACTCGAATAGCGGGCGAGGGAGAAGGAGACGATATCGTATTAAAACATTGACGTTGCAACAAGACATCGATGTTGCGCATTTGTATTAAAACATTGAAATATGAGAAGTATAGCTAGTAAAATGAGAGTGACAAGTTTCACAAAAAATTTCATGTATAATTATAAGTAATCAAGTTTGAAAATGTTCGCAAGACATCGGTCAAGCATTATGTACACTCGAATTGCGGGCGAGAGGGGAAGGGACGGATGTTGCAGCATTTATGTATTAAAACATTGAAATATGAGAAGTATAGCTAGTAAAATGAGAATGACAAGTTTCACAACAGACTGTTGCCATTTTCAAGGATGTTTCTCCTAAATGCTACTATTAAACAACGGGATAGATGCTAACTCGAATACCACAACAACATTGCCATTTTCAAGGATGCTTCCCCTAAATGCTCTTTCTAAACAATGGATAAATGCTAACTTTGAATACATATTATCATGTAGTTCTAAAAATTAATCCAAATCGAATGTACCATCGATTATATCTTTCTTTTCTCTATCATATACTTTCACCTTCTTTACTCTTTGTAGCTTGATAATTGTGAGATCATACATCTTTTAATGCGTGGGGGTTTTTACAATATGAACTAACCAAAACAATCCTTGAAAAGTTGTAAAAACAATGAGGAAAACAGAACATTGTCATGGAATGGAGGCCATCTAAGTTTATTAATATTATCTAAGTTGTAAATAATACTTAAATCATTGTTTTCCGTTTCATCATTGTCTTCATTTTCTTCCTCATCTTCATCCTCTTCGTCTCCGTCATCTTCATCTTCATCTTCATCTTCATATTATTCTTCATCTTCTTCTTCATCATTGTCGGCAATTTCTCTCAAAATTGAAATCATTGCACCATGGGATCACATCGTGAGGGTCTATGAGTTGAACATCATCGGAAATTTCATGAACTTCCATTTCATCTTGTTGAAAAGCAGCATCTTCATTTTTTCTCTTTTGTGGTGGCATAATTAGCATAAAATTTCTTTGCTCGAACTTTGAATCTTGCTCGCCGTTCGCCTTGTCTCTTTTCTTGCTCAGAAAAAGGTGCAAAATAAACTTGAGATGCTTGTTTGGCTATACGAAGGATCGTATTTTGGGTACTCATTACGAATATCCACTTCAACAAGTTTGTACTTTGGATGAACAATTGTACCACCGCGTGGAACCGGAGCGGATTATACCATACACAATTGAACAATACAACTTTCTTTATTGGTAATTCCGTTATTCCACTTCCACAATTTCTTTCCAAATGCCGTAGAAGTCATCCTCATCATAGGCTAATTCGACCCTCGATGCATACCCCACTATTGGATGTAGATTTACTCTTTCCATAGGAATCGTGTGAAATTTATATCCATTGACAAAACAAACATTGTAACTTCTAACCTCGTGAATGGTCCTTGTGACAGATAGTATAGATATATCACGAGGCAAGTTATTACATTTGTGTACCAAACACAATTAGTGATAAGTATATTTTTCTACAAATAATGTACAAAGAAAAAAATATAGAAAACTTGCATATTCTTTGAACCATGATGCATAATGATCTTCTAATTATTGTTCTATCCAAGGAGGTGTTATTCCCGGATGCCACCCACGCAATTGTGCAATGAACATCTTGTTTTATAAAAAAAAAAACAATTGTTAAATAACATTTAGTTAGTTAAATAAATTAGTATTGAGAAATCAAACTTCATCGAATTCCTTCGCTTCGAGTATTAAGTAATATGTAAGTTTGTGCGACTTTGTATTCCACTTCTAATAAGAATCGTGTTCGTCCATTCCCAACACATCTCGTATCATATGTGAAAATTGGAAGCATATCTTTGGGGTGGATAGAACCTCCTCCATCATAGAAGCTAGCTGACTCGTTAGTGGGGGATTCGGCATGTAGAGCAGGACATATTGTTCGAATGTTGCGCTGGAAATAATGAGGCTCGTGTGGATGTCTGTCCCCACACATTGTGTACCATATGTTGGTATGGATCCGATGATGGATCGAAATGCATAGATTCAGCCGATATTGAAGTGGACGACGCTTCTACATCGCAATGAAATCTCCAATCATAGTAATCGGAGTAAACCCCCTTCTCACAGGTTGCTCTTTCACCGTATCGAGAAAAAATTTGTTATTATCACAACGTGCACATTGACATCTAATTTTTGAACCATCCATTTAGAGGAAATGACACAACAAAATTCATAAACACATCTAACCCATCGATAAAATCACGATTGAATTCTCCGGTGGGATACTTTCGGTCATACATCCACTCTCGTCCCATAAGTTTATCCATTTCACTATCCTGTAGTATGAAATAAAAACAAATAAAATGATATTTTCAATAAATTAACAAAGAGTTTAAAAAATATTAGCAAATAAAAATTATAATATTGATCATCAAAATATTAATTAAACAAAAATATTGTTTCAAATTATTAAAATTCTCAAGTTTCTTGTCTAGAGAAGTTTGACATAGAATAGTTAGCTAATCTATCATTTTTCATGGGTAAGTCCACTATATATTAGTCATTAAATCCAAAAATAAATTAAAGTAAACTATCCATTTTACTATCCCTATAGCATAAAATTAATATAAATTAAAACAGATATAATAGTATTTTAATTATTTAACATGAAGTTAGACGAGATATCTAATAAATATAAATTATACCTTTAGATAACAAGAAAATAATGAGGCGAGGTGGCAACGAGGCAAAGAGACTACTTTGATTTGAAGAAATAACGAGTAAGATTGAAAAAATGTAGGAAAAGATTGAAGAAATCGAGTTGGAGAGAAAATGGAAGAAGTAAAATGATAGAAGTTAAATCAAATCGTTCTAAAAATAATATCCTAATTCCGAGCACCTTGCAAGTGCTAGGAAATATTTCCGAGCACAATCAATTTGTCTTAGGAATGTTTCCGAGCACGTTATTGTGCTAGAAATGTTTCCGAGCACGATCATAGTGCTAGGCATTTTTACGAGCACGATCATTGTGCTAGCAATTCTTAGAGCATAGTCATTGTGCTAGCAAAATGTTATGAGCACAGTCATTGTGCTAAGAAATGTTCGACCAAAGTCAATTTATGCTCGTAATTTGCAATAGGCATTCCTAGTACGTTGACCATGTTCGAAATGTGGTTGCATTGTTCATAATTTCTTCGCATTGAGCACTATCGGAAAGTGCTCGGAAAATGCTAGGTAAATTCCGACCACATATTGATGCTCGGAAATATGTGCTAGATAAATACGCGATTTTTTTGTAGTGGCCCAACGAAATACAAACGGGACTATAAAAGTCCAGTTCCACTCTTAACTGATTATAGTAACGACATTTTGTCTGTATATTTTATTCAAGCTCCATATCTGCTCAACCAAAACTATGCGGTATATTTTAAATTAAATATTGATAAATTTTAATATCGATTAAGAGAGAAAATTTACATTTAATTTGAAGGTAGACAACCTAAGAGGAGGGACTGAAGAAATACAGAAATGTAGACTAATACCAAATATGCATATGATAGAAAATAAGGAGTGAGATATAGGTATGATTATTTGTTGCTGGGGACAGTATAGGGGTATGACTAAGTAACATTTGCTACCCATAAAAAAAATATCTCATCCTAAATCGCAGCCCAGCTCTTGCGAAAAGAAAATCGCAACCCAGCATTAATTTGAAGCCCATTTATTATATTGTGGCCCATCCATTTAAAACCCAGCAGCTGCCCCACCCACGAGCCACGACCCGGATGCCAGAGTCGTTAGGGTTTTTTTTCCTCACAGGAACTATTCAATTTACTACTACTATTGTTTTACTTTGCATTTTTTTTTTGGAATATTTACATAATTGATTGAATGAGTATTTGTGGAACACTTACTATTTCTTTTGTTCCCTCGCATACATCATCCAGTTTATAACTATTGTTTTACTATGTAATTTTCTACTATTATTTTAAAATCATTGCGTAATTAATTAGAATTGTACTGCATGGGATTTAAAGAATAAATATATTAATCCTACAGAATTTCACTTTACTGCCACTATATCAATTAGGCTAAATTTAATCGATTTATTTAAATATTGCTTAATTACCCCAGCTATTTATAATATATAGCTTAGGTAAGGTAGGGTAGGGTCAGATTTTAATATCCACTATAATAGGAGTCCTATTTTGTATATACGTGACTAGGAAAGGAAATATAATGAGAAAGTAATTAAGAATGAAATTGTGATGGTATGTGGCGGTATATATGGTATAGTACATAGTGTATAATTAAGGATATATATTCTTTCTCTCTATGAAAAATACTTCATTTTCTGCCCGTCCGTCCTAGATAATTCGACCCAATATTCCATTTCGTACCGTCCCACATAATTTATTCTACTTCACTTTTATCATTTTTGGTAATAGACCTCATATTCCATTAACTCATTCATATTCACATTTTATTATAAAACTAATACTTTAAAAGTAGGACTCACATCTCATCAACTTTTTCAACTCACTTTCCATTAGATTTTTTAAAACCCGTACTGGTTAAAGTGTCAAACTATCTAGGACGGAGAGAGTATTTTAGATGGTGCTTCTCTCTTTTATACCCGTGATTGGTGATGATATTGCTTTCATATTATTAGTATTTATTTTTTGAGTGAACTACAAAAATAGTCCTTGACTATCGTTTATCTCAATGAATCCTAGACTTTCAAAATATCCCCGAACAATCTTGGACTAAGCGTTTATCTCGAAAATGGTCTTTTTCATCTGTTTCGTGACGAAAATACCCTTTTGGGGGGTTTTGGGGTTTGGGCAATTTCGTCTTATTTTTATTTTAAATCGATATTATTTTGATGTACTAAATCGATATTATTTCAAAATTATCATTCTTCTTCCCTTTTGTCGTCCTTCACTTTGTTTCTTCATTTTAGTATTAGATTTAATTTTATAAAATTAAATTTTAAATTTTGATTTTTAAATATTAATAAAAAAATTTAATTATTAAAATTACTATTAAATAACAAACTAATAGTTTTAATCAATATTTGATAGTGTCTAATATTTAATCAATAAGGTATGACGACACCTTAGTTTTAATCAATATTTAATAGTTTTAATCATAAATAGATCATACAACTAGATTTATTTCAAATAAATATGCATCTAATGTAAGACTAATATAGTTTTCGTTTATTAATTTGAAAACAATCAAAATTAACTAGAAAATTTCAACAAAAATTCTCCTATGTCAACTTTTTAGTAGTATCAAATTTTTAGTCAACTTCATAATATTTTTAGTCAAATTCTCATATACATTAGATGCATATTTATTTGGAATAAATCGTGTATATGATCTATTTATGATTAAACTATTAAATACTCTCTCGTCCACTTTAGGAGTCCCGGTTGAGTTCGCACGAGTTTTAAGAAATGTAAAGTAAAGTTGGTGAAGAAAAATAGTGGAATGTGGGTTCTACTTTTTTATATTAGTTTTATAATAAAATGTGAAGTGGAAAAAGGTAAGTGAAATGTGGGCCTAATACCATTTATGGAATATTCTAAGTGGGACTCCTAAAGTGGGACACTAAAATGGTAAACTGGACTCTAAAGTGAGACGGATGGAATATTGATTAAAATTAAGGCGTCGTTGTACCTTATTGATTAAATATTAGACACTATCAAATATTGATTAAAACTATTAATTTGTTATTTAATACTCACACCGTCCACAAACAATAGATCACTTTTGTCATTTTGGGACGTCCATAAAATAGATCACTTTCTAAAAATGAAAGTTTATCTCTCATACTTTTCCCACTTTTTCTTCTCTATCTCATATTTTACTCACTTTTTCTCCCTATCTCTCTTACTTTACCTACTTTTTCTCCTCCTCTCTTACTTTACCAATTCTACATTAAAACTCGTGTCATACACAAAGTGATCTATTTTTTGTGGACGGATGGAGTATTTAAAAATCAAAATTTAAAATCTCTAATTTTTTAAAATTAAATCTAATAATCGGAATAAAGAAACAAAGTGAAGGATAGCTAAAGAGAAGAAGAATGATAATTTTGGAAATAATATCAGATATAGTACATCATTGAAATAATATCAAATTTAAAGTGTAAAAAGACTAAATTGTCTAAACCCCCCAAAAGGGTATTGGTCAATGCAAACGCGAAAATGACCATTTTCGAGATAAACGCTTAGTCCAGGTTGTTCTGGGATATTTTAAAAGTTCAATTCATTTGACGAGATAAACACATAGTCCATAGACTATTCTTATAGTTCACTCTTATTCTTAGGCCGTTGAATAATTAAAAAATGACTTTAACGGGATACATCTTCCAACATTATAATTGATGTCAAATGACTATGATCAAATGCACCTGTGTTAAATTATTTCTTTTTAACTAATAGATCAGATATCCGAGTCAATACAAGATAGATCAAGAACCATTTTTGATCTTTTTAAAAATATTGATATCAGGAGTAACAAAAATAATATATTAGATGCATCTATCATTCGAATTATGGTATGTCATGATGTGCAGTCTAAAAGAGTATTTGTATAATAGGCAACAATAAAAGTACATCATTTAGGCAAAATAAAAATTTTAAATTCAGCATCTTTTTGTTTTGTATTATGCGACGAATTTGATTTTACACTATATTCGTAATTGTGGAGAGATCAAGTAATTAGTGATTGAAGAATATGAATTTGAGTAGAAGAGAATTAAGAACAAAGAAGATAATTGAAGAATATTGAATTTCAGAGACGAAGAGCTTTTTGAGTAAGAAGAAATAGAGAATAATGTCTAATAGTACTAGTATTTTTTATTTACATTTGTGATCCCCTATTTATGATTCAAACTTGAGAGTTCCATATCCATGGTTCATGTATGTGACCGGCAATCGTGTTTAAGAAAATATTAATTCACATATATTTAGTTTGATTAGTGTTAGGTGGACAGGACCACAAATAGATAAAATCAACATTTGAGCTTCTTAAATCTTTATGTAATAATTGAACGGTAAAGGGCTACCATGATTTCCAATCGATATGCAATTAAACACGTTTTCTAATCGATACGTGAATACTGGAAAAGAATATAAATTAATGTAAATAACTGTAGATAAATCCAATTGATTGTAGTAGGACCAAAACATCAATCTTTGAACTATATTAAACTTATATATAAGGTTAATACATGACAGACGATTAATCTTGTCCGTTAGATTGTAGTAGAAAATTAAAGGGCCACGTTAAAATCTTGATTAGTTCTCATTAAAATTGGTCAAATAGATTGGCATAGATTATTAGACTGACATAGATATCGACTTCCAGAAAAAAAAATTAAGATGATTATATTGATCTAACTTGAAAATAGCTTGAGTTCGATATAATTTTATTTATGGCCATGATTAACTATAATTAGCTATGTAAGTGTTGCTCTTCAATTAGAATTTTTTTTTCATGCTCAGAAGTCAAGCAAATTGATTAAATGGTAGGCTTGACTAAATAGTAAATAGTGTAGAATGTTTCTGGTATATTTAGTGGAAATTTATGTCCTTTCTGATTTTGTAGAACTATTATTACAGTTCATGTGGTTTTGACTTTCAACTAATTAACGACCATTATTATCCCTTCATTAATATTTGTATGAGTTGGTGTATTGATTATGCTCTTTTAGTCAAAAGCCTGGAAATTTAGTTGGAGAGCAGGTTGCTGGTCGGAAACTCCGAGTAATCAGAGATGCGGGCAGAGAAGGAAGAGGAGGAGATATATCTAAATCTATACCTAATCAATGTGTAATTATATATGCCATCTTTCTGTAATCGAATTTGTAATTCTTCTTGTCAAAAAAGGAGAGAGAGAGAGAGTTGCAATAACACAGGAAAAAATCACATGTAACCGGAAATAAAATTTCCCTTTATTTCAAATAACATAGATCTAGAAAAACGAAGTGATACAGAAAATAGAAACCGATTATTCATAAGATAGAAAATAATTGGAAGACGAAGCGGGTGTGATTACTTCTTGTTGGTGTTGGTGGTGCTGCTTCCATGGAGCCGACCATGTTTGTTCTTGGGGAGTGTGTTGTTGTTGATGATGATGATGGAACTGGACTTTTCTGATAGAGCTTCTCCAGCAACACGCTTATCAGACGTGTTGCTTTGGCTACCACTTTGATGGCGCATGGGCTGACCTAGAACTGCATCACCTTTTTTTCTTGGAATTGGACTCATCACTAGGGCTTGAAGGAATGGGATTACCACCAGCTGCATACACTTTTTCTGCCATTATATCAACCAGGATAGTTTAATTGATATAGAATATGTTGTCTGAGAGGTCCTATTTATAATATTAAGGATTCAGATTGTTATTTAATTACTCTATTTATTTTGTCAAAATGGTTAATAATAATATTGTAAAACTTGGAGAGGAAGACATGAAGTAAATTAAGATGGAAACAGTTGTGTTGTTTAGGTGTATTGGTAATGGTGGTGTATGAACATGAAAATATGAATGAGATAGAAGATGAGGTTTGAAGGGATAAGTGGTTGGAGTTTGAGCACGGTTTGCTAGATATTAATACGAGATGTTTGAATATACTTAAGTTTAGTTATGATGCAGAAAGTAAATTCCGAATATTTAATTTAGATTTCACGGGCACGTGCAACTCTCAACTTATACAAGCTTAATATTCCCCATATGTTTTTATTTCTGTGCATGCTTTTTGTCCTCGTCAAAGCCCGCCAAATCGCCAAGGCCCCACGGCCCCACCCCTACTAAATACTATCTGCTTCCCATCATGAAATTTTTTAAATTTTTTGTTCATTTACAAAAAGTAATTGAATGAAATTACATTTTTAACAGTGTAATTGATGTTGCAGCATCATTAAATTTTGTTATTTTTATTTTTGTTTCAATACATTTTGTTTTTAATAAATCCTTATATATACTTTGTTCCGATTCAGTCAATTTTACTTAGCAAGTGAACTTTTCACGAAGTATTATAAAATGGAAATTGTGAGTTGGTTGAAGATTGAAGTTGAGGATTTCTCGGAAAGGCTACATGTATTGGCGACTTGAATAGATGGTTGAAGATTGAAGATTGAAGTTTGAGGTTTGAGGTTTGAGGTTTGAGGTTTGAATACTAAGTAAGTTGGTTGAAGTTTGAACGTAACTACATAAATTTCAATTTACCGTTAAAAAAGACCATCTTTGCAGATCATTTCAATTATGGGCCGCCTCTAGAATCCAAAACATCTGAATTCCGAATGTGGGCTATATGATTTCAAAAGCCCAAGATCCACTAATCATATCTTACTCAGGGACACTAGGATGCAGTTATTTGTAATTTGCAGTTAATCGCATTCACACAGTAAATATGTTTTGGTATTTATAATGGAAGATGGACACTTGGATGCAGTTAATCGCATTTATACAAACATATTTTTTTACTCCTTCCGTATAATTTGGACTACTTTGACCCTGGGTTTAAGAAATCTGGAAAGTGAGTTAAAAATGGGGGGATGGGCCACTTTTAAAAGTTTTAGTTTATAAAAAAATTGGGGATAGGAATGAGTTATTGGAATATGGGGTCCACTACCAAATATGGTAAAAGTAAGGGACAAATTATGGGGGAGATCCGAAATGAAATAATGGGTCAATTATGTAGACGGGGGAAAAAGTTTTATTTAAAAAAAGAAGACTGAATGGGAGAAGTAGTAGTAGTACTATTTTTTTTTTTTTATAATCACAAACAGTTTTTTCATTTTCAATTCAGAAACAGGTAGTGTTCAATAGTGACCGAAATCATAATCAGAATCCCAAATCCCATCGTTTGAATTCAGAATGTGGGCCATAATTGAGACAAACGTAATGGTACATGAAAGTCCAAAGAAATGTGTATATGCGTGCACTTTTAAGTAATGTGGGCTTCTGATCCGAGAATCCCTGATTAAGGATTAGAATCGGAATCGAAATTTGCGTTGGGTACACAATCTTTTATGCTTCAAAACCCTCAACCCACATACTTAAAGCTAGTATAAGGAAGTAGGGATCGAATCCAGGGGAAAAGAAGCGTAATGAAGCATTAAGAGACTTTGGAAAAGGTTTTTGGTTGTTGCCACGCAACTTTGAGTTGAGAACTTAACTACTAGACTTGGGGGAAAAGTAAATGATCTATTTAATCGCTTGACCTAGGAAAACTTAATAGAAGCATGCATAATGAAAACAGAGATGTAAACGGATCAACACTCTAGTGGCGAAACTTACCGTAGGGGAATTACTTTTCCCAAAGTTGCCAGCAGATGAAAAAACAGTGTTCCAAAAACGTAAAGGTATGAATGAAAAGCCCAATTAACTAACTATGGATTTAACTAACAACTAGCTTCATCTTCACCAACGATTCCGATCACAAAATCGAAAAACATAGTAAACATCAAATCGAACGGCATGTCAATTAAACATCAAATTACGATTAACTAAGAAAATAGAGCATATCTACACCACTGGGACAGGTAAATGAGAAAACGAAACTAAACTTCAAAACCCTGAGAAATTAATAGATATAAACATCGGACGTTTCATCCGCTCAGGATCAAAGCCATCACAACAAAATCCATCTCCTATCACTCGATCCAACTAATCAACGATCAACTCAAGTCCCCAAATTCAAATCAAACAAACAAATCAAGTCGAAAAGCATCAAGGTAAAACAACAATCAACCAAACATAATACGAAAACATAACACAAGTTTCCCATAGCTAACGATTCGAATTACAACGATTCAACAAATAGGGTTCGAAGAACTCGGGAAAAACGAAATTAAAATAAAGCTGAATTGTTTCTTCGCCTCGGTGAGACGTGGTACCAACGATGATGCAAACTACGAACCCGACCCTTGAATTTCTTTAACCCTAAGTGTGTGTGTAGAAGTGTGAAAAGTGAGCTAAGAGCAAAAAGTGATCTCCTTGGTGGTGCATGCTCTTATTTATAGGTGTGGAGTTGATCTTCTAGAATCTTCTCTTGAATTCTCCTTTCCCTCCTCTAGAAATCTCCTCCGTCGTAACTTTTCCTTCTGCTTCTCTTTCCCTGGACCCCTTTACCTGGGTAATTTCCTTCCTTCTTCTGGACCCGCGTTTCCTCTACACATCCGGCAAAAGTTGTATTAGACCGAGCTAGAATTTAACCCCATAACCAATGCATGAAATTACCTTATCAGTACACTAAAATTTAAAAATAAGATAGGTAATTAGCTCCAATAGTACTCCAAACCAATCTCATTTTTAATATTTGAGTGAAAAATACCTATCTTTAGATTTCACACTAAACTAAAACCAAAACTTTTTCAAATTTTGTATATAAATATAATATAAAGAATACTTTTAAATTTGAGTTTAGTATAAATGGTTGAAATAAGTCATATTTGATGTAACATTTACATCAAAATGAATTAATTAAGTTTGAGTTTAATGTAAATAATTGGAGATGCTCTTATGCTTGAAAGAGTTAGATGTATATAATTAGTAACTCATGTTTGTCAAATATGAGGTAATTGTGGGGGGGCAAACTATATCTCACTCGGATAATGAGTAAGAGTTGCAAATATATATTTGAATTATCCTAAATATGAAGCCTTTTGGAGAGTATCACAATAGCAAAACTATGAAGGCTTTACTTAAAACAAACAATATAATACTAAGAAGTTAGCAAAACTATGAAGGCTTTACTTAAAACAAACAATATAATACTAAGAAGTTTAAATCCGATAAATTAGCTCACCAACTTAACAAAAGTCTATAAATCTTGTACTCCAGTATTTAAAAACTACAAGTACATGGGAGTGTTCAAATAGTAAACAAAAACATTATAAAAATAGAAAACTATTTGCAGACATTAATTATTATAAATTGATACATGTACCTGCTAGATTAATAGTAGGGTAAATTGCTTCTAAAATTATCAACTTTCAAAAGGTGGAATTTCCCGTGAACTTGAAAAGTTACGAAAAATCACAAACTTTGCTTCCGTGTCAGTTTCCCGAGTCGGAGTATTCCGGCTAAGTAGAGTGCTGGCGATGTGTAAGTGTCCGAGCTGGGCTGTTGTGGGCGTTGATGTTGAATGACATGGATTTAAATTTTAAATTTTAGAATCAGATTTTAAAATACAAAATCCCCCAAATTGAACTCAAAAACCGTCTAACCCTAACATCAAAATTGAACATCAAACCGCTTAGCGCTGCTCAGTGGCGGAGACGCGACCCGACAACGACCGTGCGGCGACGACGACCGTAACATCTGATGGCGCCGCCAACTCCGTAAGTTCCGCACTCCTCCGCTGCTCATTTTTTTGTTGATTTTGTGCAGGGTGAACTTTGGTTTCATTAATTTATGTTATTAGAGAGCGAGGAAGAGCAACAATGATGAACACAGCAGGATTTGTCTATGGAGTTTAACGGTATGGGATAACAAATTGTAGAAGAAAGATGTGCTGATGGATCATATTTGAATCTAATGAAGAAGGATGAGTTTGTTGAGTCCGACACCCCAAATACTTGAAACTTTTTGAAGAATTATTTCTCTATTTTGATTTTTCCTCCAGAGTGAGAGATTCGCGATTTAATTCATATGAAATCTGAGTTTTTTAAATATTTTTTTAGAATAACACAAAACAACGTAGTTTTGTGTTCGGCTCCTAGTCACGCTTCCGGCTGCCACATAAAGATAAGTTTATGCCGGAAAAATTCAGGAATTCGGATCATTCGAGAAATTTGCACAACCCGACAAAGTTTGTGATTTTTCATGCAACTTCTAAAGTTCATGGGAAATTCCGACATTTGTGAAAGTTGACGATTTTAGAAGCGTTCTCGCTTAATAGTACAACACGTGCATGACTCATTTTTCATAAGAGGATCAAAAGTTTTATTTTTTCGATTGTAGCTAAGTTACTGCAAATTCATTACTCCCCCCACCCATAAAGATTATCTCACTTTGTAAGCACGTAGGGAGTGATTCGTCAGTATCAATACATTGAGTGTCATCAGTATACCGTCTGAATATTTCGGTATATTGAAATTCGTATGGTAATTTTTGATACATTCATTACGTGTTTTAGGTATCGTCATGCATTCGGTATGCCGAACTTTGGTAAGGCATACCGTTATACTAGTTATACCAAAAATAATACTATACCTAAAATATTTTTAAAAAACAATTCTATTGTTCAATTACTTCAAAAAGTATAAAACAATTAAACTCCATACAATCATTCTAATATTCAAATTTATAAACCTTTAACAAACAAATCAAAAACAAATTATAAAATCATTAGCAATATTATCTTTATTTCTTAAAACCTTGTTGGTGAATTTGACAAAAGACATTACTTGTAGATAGAGCTAGAAAATGGAGGATCCAATCTACTATAAATATAAGGGTTTTATATACTATATAATTACATCCTGGTACATATTATATATATTTAATAATCTACGGTATCTTTGAAGTGTCGGTATATATCGAATTTTCGGATGATGGTATATATCGGTATCAAGTTCGGTATGCACTGTATACAGCGGTATAGAAATCTAATACGTACCGTCAATCTTTCGGGTATGGTATGATACCATACCGAAACTCACGTTAACCGAAAAATCGTATTTTGGGTATTTTTTCGGTACGGTAAGTCGGTATCTCCATCCTTAGGCTAGAGTTTAAAAGTGTAATAAAAAGTGAGTTGAAAAAGTTAGTGAATGTTGATCCTACTTTTATATATTAGTTTTATAATAAAATGTAGGTAAAATGAAGTTAGTGGAATATGGAGTCCACTACCAAAAATAGTAAATAATAAAAAGTGAAATGGGGACAAATTTTGTGGGACTGATTAAAATGAAAAAATGGGACAATCTTTGTGGGACGGAGGAGTACTAAATACGTAATTGTATAATATACTATCTCCGTCAGCCTAAGATGACACATTCTTAGCCTACCGGTTTTAGGAGTTATTGGTTAAAGTATTTAATTGGAGAGAGAGAAGATGAGTGTAAGTATTAAAGTAAAGTGATAAAGAAAGATGAATATTTTAATAGGAGTGAGAAAAAGTGGTTGAGTGTATTAATTGGAGAGAGAAGTTACCAAAAAGGAAATGTGTCAACTTATTTGGGAAAACTAAAAAGGAAAACGTGTCATCTTAAGCGGACGGAGGGAGTAATTAATTATCTAAGTGCTACGTGCTCGTGAGAACTACATTGAGCAAGCCCCCGCATCGCAGGGGCTCGGCGGCACTGATGCGGATTCCCCCTTTATACGTGGTCCTCCGATCGGTCTCCGCCAGACTAAGCGTCGCCGATACTCAATGTGATAATTGAATGAAGGAAGAGAAGACTTGGGCTTAATAGTTTTAGGATTGTTGGGCTACTTTTAGTTTTTGGGGTATAATAAACTACCCTTATACTTCCTCTGTCATTAGAAATGAAACGTTCCTTTGGGATGTCCCATTAAAATGAAATGTTTCTTAAAATAGAAATAACATTACTCTACTTTTCCCCTCTCTTACTTTACTATCTCTTCTTTAACTCACAAAACAACACTACATAAAATCTTGATTGAAGCAAACGTTTCATTTTATTGGGACGGAAGGAGTATAATTGTCTTTTTAATTTATACTTCCTCCAGTCCATAAACAATAAATCTATTGTTTCAGACGAGTTTAATGTAGACCTCAGAAAGTAAAGAAGAGTGGACAAAAAGTAGGTAAAGTAAGAGAGAGGGGACAAAAAGTAGGTAAAGTATGAGAGAGGAAAGAAAAAGTAGGAAAAGTATGAGGATAAACTTTCCATTTTTAAATAAGTGATCTATTTTTTATGGACGTCCTAAAAAGCAAAAGTGATCTATTTTTTGTGGACTTGAGGAGTATAAACCTATCTTTTGTCAAATCTAATTAAAGTATCGACTAATTTTTCAATTAATTTGAAGAAAATTTTTTTACTTCATTAAATTGAGGCTCTGAACTGTATTTAACTTATCTGATTCAGAAAATTACAATTTTAGTAATTATGAAATTAAAATATGAATTATAATTTATTTTTATTGATTTTGAAAACAATTAGTTATATATTTGAGTTGTAATTTATGTTATATGATTTGTATGAATTTGATAATATATATTTATTGAAATTTTATTTATTTATTTATTATTATTATTATTATTATTATTATTATTATTATTTATTACTCCCTCCGTCACATTAAATATGAAATGTTTGTTTTTCGGCACATGATTTTATGTAATGTTGTTTCGTGAGTTAATAAAGAGATAAAGTAAGAGAGATGATAAAAGTAGAAATGATGGTATTTCCTTTTATGAAAGGTTTCATTTTTAGTGAGACAATTTGAAAGGGAAAATTCTTTATTTTTAATGGGACGAAGGAGTATCGGAAGCGGTAAGGATCGGTTTTCCTTAGCTCAGCACATTCTATGATGGTCTACCGTTGGCCAATATAATATCCCTCCTTTCTTATTTAAAGTTCAGCACCAGCTTATTCAATTCTTGTTCCGCACTAACTGTGCTAGTCTAGTACAGTAACTTTTGAATACTTCAATCTTTCTCTTATTGAAACAATTTCTTCTATTTCCTCAAACTATTCATGCGCCCATTTTTTTTCATTTTATCTGTGATTTCACCATCTTAATTCCCTTCCTCCAACTTTTGGTATTTCAACTCGACAAAGGTTAAAGATAATTTCCAAAAAAAATTAAAAAGAAAAATTATGCTCAATTTGCTTTCGCCCTACCATTCAATGCAATATTCTCATGAAACTTTTACAAATACATATCTATACGAAAATGAAATAAAAAAAAATCATATTAAAATTCAACCTCTCAAATTGCGAGTGACTATGAGTAACATTAAAATTAATTATGCTCAATTTGTTCCAATAAAATTAATCATATTTCGACACAACATAGTACCAATTAACTGCTTTTGTTATGATACACCACAAAATCACGCAATTTCAAGAATATAATTCATGAACCTTTTGAAATACAATACATTATCAGTAGATTAATATTCTAACCCCGAAAAACATCCGAAAAAATACGAATCAGATGAAGAAAAAAAGAAAAGAAGAAGAATTGAGAAATCATCCACCCCCACTTCACTAACTCGTTTTTTAAAAATTTCCCGGACACAACGTCCAGTTTCCTTTCCCCAAGAAACCCCCAAAAAAATTTCCCAAAAAAAATAAATTAATACTGCTCTCTTGAATTACGTTAAATTGGTATCACAGCAGAAGGAATCCCCCGGTCAGTCGCATGTGTTTGCTGACTTTGTGGGGCAAGGCAGTACCATGCATGATCCAATCAGTTCAACAGCACAACGATGCTTTGTTTGGGGTATGAAATACGTATGATTTTCTGATCCCAAAATGGGCATCTTTTTCGAACAAATTATTCGTTTCCAAAAAGCTAGCCTTCCAAAAACCCATTACTTCCCCTCCCATTTTCCTACCCTTTCCCTTTTTACAAAAAAAACATCTCCTTCTCCATCACCACAAATTTTACTTATTGTTTCAAATTTGAAATATTAATTTTACGATGAAAAAAATATGAAAATGAGATGAAAATATTACCTGGGAAACTCCCATGGACATAAGGGAAAACGTGAGTTCAGGGATCCCAGAGCAGGCATGGGATGATTAAATGTTTTACGCACAAATATTGGAAGACGATCTCTTCATCCGTGGGTTGAAAACAAAACCCGGGGCAGTTTTCTCTCTCCTTTTTCTCACTAAACTCAACTTCTCCATGTCAACGATGGGTGAGAGAGCTGAGATAGCCTGGAGGTTTGGGGTATGCTCTTTTGGGGCTTTTATATATGGAGATGTTATTCATTAATTAATGTTTAAAGAGATAATGATATTTACTTGTTTTCATAACAATTTCTTTTTTTTGAAGGAACTGCTTTTTCCACAAATTAAACACTGCATCTAATTACTGTTACTTTAAATTATGGGTTTCTGACATCTAAAGTTCACTTCTCCAATATAATATGTTCATGTCATAAAGATTGAAATCTGATTCCTTCTTTTCCTTAGTAGGTATATAATCTTCTTTTTTCTAATTATGACCAACCAGGAACAGATACTGGTGATCAGTGTGTTTGTTAATTACAGTTATAATTTCGATTTTTGTAGACATTTTACAGATTAATCACGTAGGAAAAAATAAATTAAATTCATTACACAAGGATTTAATCTAGAATTTATTGCAAGTGATTTTTGTTATAAACTTTTCCACTTCCACTAGTAGTTCACGTTGAAGGGGGCATTTTATTGGTATATTTGGAATAATATATGGATTGAGGTTGAAAGCAAATATCAAAGAATGGAAAAGGGTTATACTTAAAAAGTGAAAATCCTTCAAAAGATTGAGTTGGAGTGAGGAAATTGACGGAAAGAGGGCTTTCGCATATGTTCTTTCCTTCATGTAGAAGAAGTTGCTTTTCTTGTTCATATTTATTATTGATGTATATTTTTTCAAATTAAACCTTTTTCTTTATTCTATGAACTAAAAAATCAATTGTACAATCGCTTTCTTTCATGTAATTAATTACAAAAACAAATATTCTGGTATTTATTAAAAAAAGCATGTTATTATTATATTGCTGCTGGTGTAGCACTATAGAGGTTGTACAGTTCCAAATGTCTCACCCTTGTTATTCAACTCTTTCCTCTAAAAAAACAAGGATTTACATTCCACACAGCAAGAAAAGCACAAGGCTGAGGTCAAATGCATCTCTGCTACTCTTCTAAATCCAATATCAATAAATTGAAGAAACAGACAGACAGATGGAGAATAGCAAAACCGAATTCTATTGAAACAACTACATATGCACAAACACCAATCCGGCCGCCAGTTGGCTCAATGTTCTTGCTTCACAATATCATTACTTACAAGTATTGCTGATATTCTGTTGCACTATCACCATTACTAGAAAGGGTTACCCGGTTCACCCTATGCATAGGCTCTGTCATTCGCCTCGTCCCATATTGACTTCCTGCAGACTCTTGGAAACTGCCAAGGTCGTACCTGTCAAAACTAGCACCCACTGAGTGTGAAGGCATCATAGGCTGCTTCCTTTGCACCTTCGCCCGGAAATCATTCTTTGATTTAGGAATACTGCCACAGAAGATATCCATAAAGTTTCCAACCATTCCTCTGTTGTAAGGTTGCCACGTCTGCTATATTGGTATCTAAAGTTCTCGTCTGTAGAGAAAAAAATAAAAAAAATAAAAACCATGGATCAAAAATCAACCATGAGATCTACAAGGGTCGCCCTATAAATATACCGAAAACAGGGAGGGTATGTGCAAATCACCTGGTTTGTTGCGATGAGGTAGAGATGGAAGATCGAGAGCCCTCCTACGAACCAGAGTCCCAGGAATGTAAATAATGAGTGCGATGGAGGCGGGTGTTTTAGTCATATTTCCATATGGAGGAATTCTCGCTGTCCCTTATCTTACAATGTACACCTATAAAACCTATGAACGTACAAGGCAAGCAGCATTGTGGAAAAGACAAACATGTAAAAGAACCAGCAATTTCTGCATCCAAAATCAAGAACAGTTTAAACACAATGTGAAACACACACACACATATACATATATCTTTGTGTGCGTATCTTCAGATAGATTGACGTAAGGTTGAACAATTAATTATAACAAGAAATCTTCACCGAATGGAATATTACTCCTGAAAACACATCTATATAACTTTATTTCAAAGTATAAATATAGTGAGAGCTTGATTGAGGAGCTTTAACGGAAGTAAATAACAAAAGTGCCCGAAAAATTAAAAAAACATAACTTACCAGTCCAATACATTGTCCAACCTAGGGACAGTGATGATCAAATCGTCTACCACAGTTGTCACATATCGAACAATGTGAGCAGCGTGAGGCCTGTGCAGCATACAAGTGTCGCAGTATTTGACTTTCACAGTAGCTCCATTAACTATAACATCTTTTGTACGAGGCAAGCGAGGCGTTTGGCCAGAGCCCAATTCCATACTATTATCATATCGCTTTCCGGTTCGGGAGGTTGAGCATTGCGAGGAATAATAATACCGTCCCTTCCAGAAGTCAACAGAAGCAGCACCAAAACCTGGAATAGCACAAAAGATTACTCCATCTTACTAAACACACTTCAATATTGCAATCAAGCTCTTACTTTATTCCCAGAACTTATTTTTTAAAAATACTTCCTGCGTCCCTCTTTTAGGAGTTTCATTTGAGTTCGGCACGGGATTTAAGAAATGTAAAGGAAAGTTGGTGAAAAAGATAGTGGAATGTGAGTCCTATTTTTACGTGAGCCGAAAAGCGTTAATGGATCATGCCTATTACCATTTATGGGAATATTCCAACCGGGATTCCTAAAGTGGGACACCCAAAAAATGGTAACCGGGACTGCTAAAGTGGGACGGAGGAGTGGTATTCTAGGAGCACACAGCTGTTCTCCATATTTCTCATTATTTTCCATAGTTTCACAAGCAAAATGCACTTCTACTTTCTATGATACAACTTGTCGTAAGTCTGAATGAAGGTCCATTTCCATAAACCTTACTTTACAGTCGTAACAACAATAGTTCTAGAACAAAGTATCAAGATTTTCATATGTAATACCATCTAGCAAATCCATCACTCCTATCTACTAATCTAATAGGCTGTCCCAAAGAACCATGATCCCATCCTTCTTTACGCAAATTCAGTTCTTTAGTCACATGTGAAGATTCTTCAACTAGTTTATTCTAGGAGTAGGCCTGGGAAATCCAACAGAAACACATGCTGGTTCAAGAAAAATTGAGTTTCAACAGTTTTTTCGATATTCACGACTATTTTCCCAGTGCTCTCTTGGATGAAACTTTATGAACTTTCTTGTATTCGAACTATACATAAAATGAAGCTAGGCATAGCTCTTAATATAGAATCCGATTGAGGCCTAACAAAAAGACAGTGTACTAGTACTGTTAAGCAAGAAAGAGTAAAAGTTTAGAAGGATAGACGCCATAGAGAGTTCCCAATTATCACTGCAGCCGTGCTAGACTACTGTGTGAAGATTCATCCTAATATAACTTGTTAGTGGCTGGACTAATAGAAAAATTCCAGACAACTGTAAGATTTCAGGGTTGGAATAGAACTTACAAATACTGTCTCGACGATAAATACAACTAAAACTGCAATTCCCCAATCACCAGAAAAATCATCCAGCAGTTTCCTTGCAACGAACACGCAGAAGACAGCAGCAGGAGCAACTAAAAGAAACACTGTTAGAAATATCGATTTTACATCCGGCCCGAAAATAAACCTTCCCCAAGACAGAATTTCTGCAAAAAAAAAACACCATCTTCAGAAAGATTGACAACACTTTTCTCCCGGGTCATAATCGAGAGGGATATAGACCTAAGACTTGTTGAAGGTAGAACCAACAACAATTCTGTATATCTACTATCAAACCTTCAAGGTAAGTCTAATCCATAGCTTGGTTAAACATATCTATTTAAATTAGAGTTTAAGGTGCTTGACAATGCATAAGAAGAAATTCAAGCCATCACAACATTCAAGCAACTCCAATGGCTAAAGAAAAACACATTTGGTTTGAGGCTAAAAAAGGTGATAAACTAATTCTTCCCTATTCCTCAACAATATAAGAAAAAGGATATCAAATAAGCTTCCCAACAAAACAAACTAATAAAATTAATTCAAACTAATCCAAATTCAAGATGAAAAACAGTCAATAAGCAGATAAAACCCTGATTCAATGAAAAGGGCAGGTAGAGAAGCGATTGAATTTACATTACTGCCCTCCACGCCTTGTATTTCCTGACCATCTCCACGCGCCCCCCACTGTATTCATCTCTCCTCTCTGTGTTCTAGCTTTTCAGTTGTAACGCAAGTAGAGCCTATCTTCTTCCCCGAACAAGAGAAAACGGAGTGCAAAATGATGGTTGCGAATATTGAATTGAGGTGTGAAAAAATCAGCAGGGGGAAAATGAATGGGAGCCGCGAATTTATGAATAGAATAGTCGAAGACGGCTTGGAAAGTCTTCGATGAACAGCGAGTTGTAGAAGATCGTTTGACCACGACCACTGACGTCAGTCGCCGGGAAATGACGGCCCACTTTTATTTTCCCAACGGAAATGCTTTGCTCTTTATAATTCAAAGTAATATAACCAAATATCGATAGGATAGGGTGCAAAAATTTAATGCGATTTTAGATTATTTTGTAGTGAATCCGGTTCAATTAAATTTAAAGATTGATTTAGGATTAATGAGACTTTATTTTTTTTTTATCAAATGGGGTCTAACTTTTTACCCATTTACACTCATTAATCCCCCTTTTTTTTTTATTGAGGTTTCTTATCTCTTAATTTGGATGATTATTTGTAAATTGGGTTCGTCCCGATCTAAAAATCGGGTATTTAAATTTAAAATTTTTAAAATTTTTCTACTATTTAATACCCCCTCCGCCCACATTGTAGTAAATTTTGTTAGAAATTTTGGGAATTTGAAAGGGGAAATTTAAGGTTGGAAAGGGGGAAAAAAAAGAAATGAATTGAAGAGGTGGAGGAATAAAAAGGGAATAAATGAAAGAGTTTGGGGGGTCCTCTTTTACTTTTTTTTTTTTATTTTTTTTTTATTTTTTTTAAATGATAAACATTGGTAATTTTAAATAAGGGGAAAATTTTAGGCAAATATAGTAAATTCTAAAGATCCAAAGGGGAGATTTTAAAAAGTTACTATAAATCGGACGGGGGGAGTATTTGACACGATTACCAAAAAAATCCAAGGGGGACCCCAAATCTAATATTATCATGTTTCATATTTATTTTTTATATAAACTAATTTGTGATAAGTATAATAAGTTACTACTATTAAAATTGACATAATATTTATTGACTATTGTTCCATATTTAAAAACTAAATTTTGCTCACTTTAAATTCATTCTAAAGGGGATGGGGGGATTATTTTTTTAAAGGGCAAATGAAAGAATTCAAAGACCGCATCATAGTAAATTAACCCAAGACCTTTGACCTCGGTATTACCACTCTTTGTTTTGCCAACTCACAAAAACAAGTTCAAAGTTTAATTTCAATACTAACTTTATTTTCTCAATGATATTAGTTTTTACGGAGAGAGTACAGTTTTAACGATATTAGTTTTAATAATAGATTTTACTTATTTTTAAAATAAGGAACTTTTGGGAAAGTAGTAGTGGCGACGGGATGAGCGAAGAAAACTTAAATTTGAAAAAAAGTAGCAAGAAAAAATTGTCAAAATTAGAGCATTAAATAAATTTACGCTATGTGACTATGGCCCTATCTTAGATTAAAAAAAATATTTATAACTATAAATACAAATGCACAAATCTATAATCGGGGAATACTTAGGTATCCAAACTTTAAAAAAAA
>NW_025951584.1:0-24256 GCF_023119035.1 Salvia hispanica
TCTCATATGAAGATCCCGTAAATAACCCACTGCAACATCTTCCAATATGCGATTATCAAAATGTTCTATATATCCTTCAGCAACCCAAAGTTCAAGAATATCTTGAACGTAAATCTTTTCATCTTCAGGAAATGCTCCAAGGAGTAGAAAACATGGCTTTAGATGAGCAGGCAAGTATCTATAACTCAAAGATAACACATTCAAGCATTGCTCATCAATCTGTGTAGAATACAAAATTGATTGTGCCACATTCTCCCAGTAGGCTAGAGCCGTTGGAGACTTCCTGAGATGACCTCCGACAACAATAATTGCTAGGGGAAGTCCTTTGCACCGTGCAACTATCTTCTTTGCAGTCTCCTCCAACTCAGGAGGGCAACCTTGCTGCTTTGCAAATGCATTTTGACAAAATAGATGCCAACTATTGTCCTCATCCAGAAAACCCATTGCAACACAATAATCGCACAAGTGATTCGATACATTCGCATTCCTAGTAGTCACAACAACTCGGCTTCCATTGTTTGTATCCGGAAACAAGGATTTCACATTTATATCATACCAAGCTTTGAGGTTCCACATATCATCTAGAACAATCAAATACCTTAGCCCGAATAAACTCTTGTATAACCTTTCTCGCATCTCATCAACAGTTCCACTAGTGGATCCTCTCAGACAAGACAAGAGTTGTGCCAAAATTTTGTGAATGCTATACTCTTGAGATATTGTTGCCCAAAGGCAAACATCAAAGTGTTGCACGATACATGGATGTTGAAATGCATTTAAGGCAAGTGTAGTCTTACCAATTCCCCCCATGCCTTGGATGGGGATGACTCGTCGACTCAAGGGACCTCTGATGAGCAGATGCAGAAGTTTAAGTAAGATACCATCAAATCCGACCATGGAAGAGGTGAGAAGAGGCGTTGACTTTGTGTATGATGATGATGAAGAATTTGTGGAAGGCTCCAACAATCCACTTTGCGAACTCACGATTAATGCCTTTCTCCTCATGAAGTCCATTCCTTGGGTTGCTTTCTGCAGATCCAGCAGGAAACGAGTTGATCGCTTCTTTCCACAACGGATCTGATGGACCATATGTGCTTCGATCACATCTTTTGCCACTTGAGCTGCGCATGCAATTCGCATCTCTAAAGCTTCTGCTGTTTCTCTTCAGGCACCATGGGAATTGTCGTAGCTTTTCATGAAATCGATCTGGAAACAGACACTATCCCAAAGGGATCGAATCTGTTCTACCTCGAAGGTATAGTTGGGGTGACTGAGGATAAGGAGTAGATTATTTTGAAGAGAAACTAGAGCTGCGAAAGCTGCTGCCATCATGGATCTCTGATTTGTTTCTGGTATTTTTTTTTGAGAGAAGATGGAGAATGAGAAGCTTGTTTATTTGATGAGATTATAAAATGACCTCAACATGTCATCTAACACAGCTGCGGTAGTGAGTTTAGAAATATTTTTGAGGAAGAAAACAACGGTCTACTACTTTTATTTTTAACTGTATTATTAATGAAATGTGCCAAAATGTGTGGGCCTATTATTAGAGTAAATTGGCTCCTTGACGTAATAGGTTTATTTAGTTAAATAAATAAGATTAGTCATAGATTACGAAAGAAAAAATATGCTTACAGGTTCTATTTTATTAACGATATTCAATTCCATTTTATTTAATTTACTATTATCTTTAGAAAATTATTGATAAATGATTATTTAAATATATCCTCTAAAATAAATATTTAAGTCAGATGATAAAATTACTTCATTGTATTGCCGTCGTCCAGCAATAATGGTCTCTTTTGCAATTTCGTTCGTCTTTCATTTGGAGTTTTATTTCACATTCATATTAAAACTAACATGCAAAACTTTGACCCACATTTCTGTAATTTTACCAACTCATATTTTTTTAAACTCATAATAAAGAGGGTCTCGTAATCGTCAACAAGGGAGCAATATTCTAAAAATAATATTTAAATATTATATTTAGTATTCCCTCTGTCCCTAGCTGAGTCGTATTCCTTTTTAGTTGTTCCACTGTAACTGAGTCATTTTCTTTTTTCTCTTACTTTACTAAAATATTTTTCTTAAATCTCGTGTAGTAAAGAGTATTATTGTACTTGATCCTACGAGTTTTTTCCCGGATCCATCATCGAGTGGGAGAAAACCTAGGAGTATACAACACCATGTTTAATTTGAGGAATAATAATAAAGTTGGGCCTCATAAAAGTCCATCATTGTCTCTAAAGGGTCATTACACCAGTGTTTGATCTGTCAACATACGGACAAAGCAAATTGTTTTAACAGAATCCTCACCAGATCTAAGAATTGATGAAACAATAAATAATGATACAATACAATTAATTTTATTAGTTCAAAGAATTATTATATAGACCAATAAAGTTTGCCAAATTAATAAAAAAGTGAAATGTCAGCCTACCCGAACCCGTATATAACCCAATACGGGGAAGGATCCCCTGCTGTGCACAACAGGGGGTGTGCTTCAAAAGTCAAACTACAACACTTTGTGAATAAAACGCAGGTATGCTTCCTTTTATCCTTTTTCCTTTTCCTTTTTCTTTTATTTAATTGTGTGTGTTGTGCACAGCAGGAGATCCACTTTCACCCAATGTCTGACGTACGATTTTCTGATATTCAGTAGGGCAACCCTAGATTTCAATGAAGGCATGTAGTACCAAACCACTCACGAAATACACTAGAATAGAATTAGTTTCTAAGTTATTTGGCTTTTGAATTTCTTAAGTTATACTAGTATCATATAGTAGTATTTAATTTTTATGTGTAAATATGTGTATATGTGCTTATTAATAGTATTACATTTTACTAGTTAAATTATGTTAATTGTCATATATTATGACCGTTAATTCTATTTAAAAAATTACCACTTGGATGCATAAAATTAATTACTACTACTCGTTAGTTGTTTGCAACCAACATATGGAAAAAGGCTATTTCATTGATCATCAGTAATTACACATGACTATCCATACATGTTAACATAGGCTGACATTCAAACTAACTAACTAAGAGAGAATCACAATCACTTGATCGCCGGAGCTTTACAGAGGGGGCAGAAGTTCTCGCCGCAGCCGAGCCACTGTCGTATGCAGTCAGGATGAAACTCGTGGCGGCAATCCAAAGTAGTCACTGATCCTCGGTACAAATCGTCCAAACATATGCAACAAACTTCTTCTTCATCTTGATCCGTATTGTCGCAGCAACGTGTCTTGAAACAAGAGAGAATGTCGTCTTCAGGCGAATCCATGTGGCCATCGGATTGAGGCGACCAGAGCCTGACCACGACGTCGTAGCCTTGAAAGTGCAAGACCTTAAGAGTAACTCCATCATGCGCCGCTGCTTCATCCCAACCGTACATCATCGTCGCGTACTCCTCTAACTTGTTAGTCAAGAGTTCCAAGAATACATCAATAGTTCCAAGAATTGAACATTTATAATATCTAGTTTGAAGAGTAGACTAGTTCCAAGATTGTATTTATTGTTGTATCCCAACGGTCACCAACACTCCTATAAATTCATGGATGTTGGTTTTCTTTTTCAATGAATCAAATGTACAAAACTTTCAGTCTCAATATGGTATCAAGAGCAAGATTTCGATCCTATTTTCTTTGAGAACTCAAAGAAGTTTTCATCATCGTTCAATACCCCCTCAACCCTCGACTAAATCAAGGAACAAATCAGCCTTACCACCACCCATTCCCAAGCCTAAAACAAAAAACAGCCAAAACCAAGTGAGCATCAACCAAACCAAACACAACAAACTGTCCAAACAAACTGAATCTGTATCTGCAGGATTCAGAGGCAGAACAGGCGGACCACCGCTGCCACACCGGAGCTACAACAGACCGCCGTCGCCTCCGAGAGATCGAAGTCAGCCCTCGCCTGATTCCGATCGATCTCGGGTAGACAAAATCAGAACTTTTTTGCAGCCACTGTGGAAAGCAAAAACATACAAAAGAAACGTGCTTTGAGATTGTCAGCTATGCAGAATGGTGGGAGGACGGCCATACGACCAACCGGAATCCGGTTGCTAAGGGGAGATCGGCGATTGGGAGAGCCGAAGGAGGGGAACTCTTTGCCGTCCCAATGGGCAGCCAAATGGTCGCTAGCACTACCTTCGAGCTGCGGCGGTCCGGCAACATCGGCAGGCGGGTGGTCAGCGACGGGAGTCGAAATTGGAGAGCAATCAGCGGCTAGGGCGCAATTCGTGAAAGGCAGCAGGATTGCAGGTAAAGGGTTTGGGGATTTATCTCCAAACCCTTCCACTTTTGATATATATAAAATGCCACCCCAATCTTTTGCAAACACACCGCCAAGAACCTCTAAATTGCAAATTAAACCCTAGACTCAAACTCCTTCACAAAAGAACCTAGTATCTACTGCCTGCAATGTCAAATTAGGGAGTGTAGAAAATGATAGAGGTTGGATATTTGTGGGGCAACTGATACTATGACCTATGATAGATCGGACTTAGGTGAATTATCTAAAGCAAAACGAACATTTGTTGAAACGGCTGGTGGTGATTTTGCTCCGGTTGAGGGGGCTGGCACTGTTCAAATTTCCCCTACATTGAAAATATCAAATTGTCTTTACGTGCCGTACCTTTCTCAGAAACTAATGTCTATTAGTCATGTGACACGAGAGCTCAATTGCACTCTTCTAATGTATCCTAAGTTTTGCTTTCTTCAGGATATTCGGACGGGGACGATTATTGGGCGTGGCACTGAACGCCGTGGGTTATACTATGTGGACGAGATAGCTCAAACTGGCACGACAATGTTAGTTCATGGATCTTCAGAATGGGAATCATGGCTATGGCATAGGCGGTTAGGACATTGATAGGCTAGTTTTCATCACTCGGATTAGATCACTTTTCGTACTTATTAGTTGAATATTTGCATGATAAGATGCTATTTTGGCAGGGAATTGAGATTATGGATCAGAGGCATTGTAGAAAGGCATTTGTAGTGGAGTGATGCAAAAAGGAGGCAAAAAGTGCAAGAATTTGAAGAAAATCAGAAAAATGGCAAATTGCTCAAGCTGTCAGCTTGGCCAAGCTGGACCCGACGGGAAAATGCATGAAGCCACTTGAGCACAATTACAAGACTGCTTCCTTTTGCAACACGTGTCCACCTCCGTCTAAGGCATGGGAAAATGGAAATATCTTTTGTTAAATGAGAGATATGTAAAAAAATACTTAACTTAGCTTGGGACCAACTACCAAGACATTCCATCTATGATCTTTAGTTTTAGTTTAGCTAACTCTCTCTCTCTAGAAAATACTCTCTTTCATTGCAGAACAGCCACCATCTTTTGCTCACCATGGGGTGAAGTTGTAGTTTGTTTGTAGTGTTTGAATGCTCTAGCTCTTTTGTAGCACTTGGTTTGGTTGTACTCTTGCTAGCATCTTAACTCCATAGTTAAGAGTGTTGGCCTTATTTTGTTGCATATTGAATTAGTATTTATTGCTCTAAGTTCTTGTGTATTTATTGCTCATGTTGTTTAGTTGTGTTTGTTAGCTAGTTGCTTAGTGCATTTAATTTTCGTTTTCATTGTTATAATTTAGTTGTTAGCTTGAGTTTATATTATTTCTAAGTCTTATTTTCAGTTTGTGTTCAAGTATTTTGAAGGAAAAGAAAGCACCAAAAAATATTTTAAGTTTAGTTCTTGTTTGAATGTTTAGGCTTTAGCTTGTTATTTAGCTCTAGTGTTTGTGGCTTTATTATTAGTTAAAACACCTTTTCAAGATTTTAAATCAGTTTCTCTTAGCTCATTTCCTTAATTGTGTTCGAATTTTGTGGAAGAAAATGGAAGGGAAAAAACGTTTGCGCAAGATTGTAGGTTGATTCCGTGATTTTCGCCGTCTAGTTGCGTCCGATTTGTATGTTTTTGCATGGTTCATGTTGGTCTCGTTTTTCAGCATTTCTTTCACCATGTTTAAGTGTTGTTAAGCTTCTTTATCTTCTTCATTGAGCCTTTAATTTTCAGCTTTTAATTTGATGTTTTCTATGCATGTTTTGGTTGGTTTAATTGATGATTTTGTGTTTCCAAGGTTTAATTAATTGTGTGGCAGCCATTGCTCATCTTTCCTCATTTCTTGCGTGTGATGGGAGTGAAATTAGAGAGTTAGGATTTACCTTTTAGAAGTCAAGTTGTTTAACCATTAGTTGAAAGGTTTTGTCCATTGGGTTTGCAAATTGGATAATAGGGATTAGGGGACACAAAGTACAACACCTTTTCTCATCTAGTTTCTATCTCTTTTTCTCACTAATTAGGATCTGATTTAATACACTCTTTCACCACTTTACACGCCACTTTAGCCTCCATTTCAGTTTCAGCTTTTAGACCACCTTTTAGGGGTCATATTCCTAGTTTTTATAGCATTTTCTAGCTTCCCTTTAGGAGTTCCTTTTAGCTTTATTTTTCCTTACTTTTAACTTAGTTCCTTTTGCTTCTAAACTTAGTAACACTCATGCATTCCAGTTTGTCACTTGCTGCTCTGTTTTATTTTTGTAGAGTTCTAATTTTCGTCATTGTCTGAGTTGGCTAGTTTGTCACCTTGGCTAGTCTGCATTCCAGTTTATTTGCTTAATCTTAAGTTCGTTGTTTGCTTTCCATTTACTTTATTTTCTAGTTCCCACTTTGTTCGTAAGTATGGTTTAATTTCCGTAGTTTAATTTTCTTTCCCTCCTAAACTAAAGCATGGCGGCATCGCCAAACTCTTAAGTGTTGAATTACACAACGGATATGACCGTTGCTCGTGGGATCGATATCCGACTTACCACATACTAATTAATAGTATTTTGGGAAGTGGGAACGTATAAGTATTGTTGAATATGAAGAACACGCGCCTACGACACGCGTGCAACATCCCTTCCTTTCAGACATCCATCTTCTAGTTATTTAAAACTTTTGTTTCCGTATCTTGTGACAAACTCTGTTTTTGAGTTTGAAACCTGTATTTTGGCTAAAAGTCACAGACAATCTTTTAAGTCTAGCGATACTAGAGCGGACTCAATTTTTTCCTTGATACATTCCGATGTGTGGGGTCCTTGTCCAATTTCTGGGGGAAACGGTTTGAAATACTTTGTCTCATTCATTGATGATTGCACTCGCATGACATGGGTGTATTTTTTGAAAAACAAATCCGACATCTTCTCAAAATTTTCTGAATTTTATACCATGATCCTCACCCCAATATCATACAAAAATCAAAATTCTTCGATCCGACAATGGGGGGAGTTTGTTAACACAAAAATGAAAAATTTTTGCATTGAAAGAGGTCTGATTCACCAAACTTCTTGTGCCTACACGCCTGAACAAAATGGGGTAGCTGAACGCAAAAACCGAATTATCTTAGAAATGACTAGGGCAATTCTTTTTGAATCAAAAGTCCCAAAACATTTTTTGGCCCGAGGCAATTGCTACGTCAGTATACCTCATAAATCGTCTCCATACTAGAATCCTTAACCTCAAAACCCCACTTCATGCTTTATCTACCTTCACCAGTGTCCCTCAAGCCCTGTCTCTCGAACCTCAAATATTTGGATGCTCCGTGTTTGTTCATGTCCCAAAACATGAACGAACGAAACTGGCCCCTTGCGCAATTAAGTGTGTTTTCATTGGGTAGGGAGAAATCAAAAGGGATACAGATGCTACGATCCACAAAATAGACAGGTTATCACCACGATGAACTGTAATTTCCTTGAAACAGAATTTTTCTACGACACCCAACTTAGCAGTCAGGGGGAGAGGGAACAAAGTGTTGACATGCTAACTTGGATGCCTATTTCCCATGGTCATGATGCCAATGAAGGTCAACCCGAGCCAACTACTCATGTCGCCGAGCAGGTCTTAAACACAAATCAACCCGCGAAACAAAGTGTCGCCCAATCATTCCCCAATCCGATATCCGAGGCAAACAACACTTTTGAGAATTCTGTTACTGTTACTACTGACAATACAGTTACAGAAGATAAAGAAAGAGAGATCATTGATGAGGATACTGGACAATATATATTGCCAAATCGAAGTACTCGGGGAATTCCACCCAAACGATATTCTCCGGAAAAAATAGGTGGAAGAAAATCAAAGTATCTGATGAGTAGTGTGGCAAGAGCAAACTTGACA
This sequence comes from Salvia hispanica, assembly GCF_023119035.1. Taxonomy (NCBI): domain Eukaryota; kingdom Viridiplantae; phylum Streptophyta; class Magnoliopsida; order Lamiales; family Lamiaceae; genus Salvia; species Salvia hispanica. Next base: position 8,170 of record NW_025951584.1, read on the forward strand.
AAACTGGCTAGAGCATTTGAGGCAGCTTTATATGAAGAAGAAGAGATACCACAAACAGTGAGGGAAGCCCTGAAAATTAAACACTGGAGGGAAGCGATGATGGTTGAATTAAAGGCCTTGGAAAGAAACAAGACATGGAAAAAATGCCAACTGCTAGAAGGAAAATGCACTGTTGGCTGCAGATGGGTCTTTACAATCAAGCGAAGGCCCGATGGAACTATCGAGAGATATAAGGCCCGTCTTGTAGCAAAAGGATATACACAGACCTATGGGGTGGACTATTCTGAAACATTTTCACCGGTGGCAAAGATGAATACGGTTCAAGTGCTACTCTTTATTGCAGACAACAAAGACTGGCCTCTACACCAGTTCGATGTAGCTAATGCATTCTTGCATGGAGAACTCAAGAAAGAAGTCTACATGGAACCTCCGCCAGGTTTCGAAGATGACTTTGAAGATGGAGAAAGCTGTCAATTAAAGAAAACCTTGTATGGACTAAAACAATCTCTGAGAGCTTGGTTCGGGAGATTTACAGCAGCCATGAAGAAGTACGACTATCAGCGGATTAATGCAGATCACACTCTATTTTTGAAGAAGAGAGGGGATAAAATCGCGGGCCTAATAATCAATGTTGATGATATGATCATCACAGGAGATGATTTTGAAGAGATTGAACAGCTTAAGAATAATTTGGCGACAGAATTCGAAATGAAAGATTTGGGAGCGCTCAAGTATTTTCTGGGAGTTGAAGTTCTAATGTCAAAAGAAAGGATCTTCATCAATCAATCAGAAGAAGTATACTTTGGATCTTCTAGCAGAATCCGGCATGATGGAATGTAAGCCAACAGATACACCGATTGCCATAAACTATGGTCTTCAAATAACTGAGGGAGCCCAACTAGCCGACCGAGAGAGGTATCAGAGGTTAGTAGGAAAATTAATCTACTTGTCACATACCAGACTGGAAATTGCATATGCAGTAAGTGTGATAAGTCAGTTTATGCACCGACCTCAAAAAGACCACCTTGAAGCAGCAATGAGAGTTGTCGGATACCTTAAAGGAACCTTTGATCATGGAATTATGTTCAAGAAGAATGGACATTTGGAGATTCATGGTTATACAAATGCCGACTGGGCAGGAAACCCAATGGATAGAAAATCCACTTCTGGGTACGTCACATTTGTTTGAGGAAACCTAGTCACTTGGAGAAGTAAGAAACAGAAGGTTGTTGCATTGTCAAGCGCAGAGGCAGAATTCAGAGGAATCTGAAATGGTTTGACAGAGGTACTGTGGCTTGGAGAATTGATGGAAGAATTGAGTTTTTTTATCACGAAAACCATGTCGACTGTTCTGTGATAACAAAGCCACAATAAGCATTGCAGAAAATCCATTCCAACATGATCGAACGAAACACGTTGAAGTAGACAGACACTTCATCAAAGAGAAAATCGAGGTAGAAATTGTTGAGTTTCCATTTGTTCTATCCAAAGATCAGCTTGTAGATATTTTGACAAAAGCAGTTGGGGTAAAAGTTAAGCATCGGAAATCCCGTTCCTTAACTTGAGGGGGAATGTTAGTCAAGAGTTCCCAAGAATACATCAATAGTTCCAAGAAGTGAACATTTATAATATCTAATTTCAAGAGTAGACTAGTTCCAAGATTGTATTTATTGTTGTATCCCAACGGTCACCAACACATCTATAAATTCATGGATGTTGGTTATCTTCTTCAATGAATCAAATATACAAAACTATCAGTCTCAATATAACTCCTCCGCGCCCACTGGCCATCGTAAAATCGCTACCGGCTCAACCTCAAGAGTATATGTCTGCTCCATCGCCTTTGATTTTGGTATGAAATTTTGATAGAGAAAGAGAAGCTTTAGGGTTTTGAGAAGTGTGACGAATTTCGTGAGGTTTGAAGATATAATATATAAGGTAGCTCTAGCTCAAATTAATAAATTTCCTTACTCACCATCTATCACCACTTGCTCCTCACCTCTGGAAATTGTTCACTCTGATTTATGGGGTCCAGCTCCTATAACATCAAGAAATGATTTTAGATACTATGTAAACTTCATTGATCAATTTAGTCATTTCACTTGGTTTTATGAGCTCACTAGTAGGTTTTAAGCATTTTAAGTCCTCAATTTGAAACTCAGTTTGGCTCAAAGATCAAATCCCTTCAAAGTGACTGTGGTGGTGAGTATAGAGGTCTCACTTCCTATCTTAATGTAGAAGGCATCCACCACCGTGTCTCGTGCCCTACACGCCTCAACAAAATGGCATGGCTGAGAGGAAGCATAGACATGTCATTGAGATGGGTCTTGCTCTTCTTGATGGCCTCCCCTCTTCCTTTTGGGACGATGCTTTTGCCACGGTTGTGTACTTAATAAATAGACTTCCATCTCCTATTATCATAAAACTATCTCCTTATGAAAAGCTCTATAAATCTTTGCCTAATTACCTTGATTTAAACTTTTGGCTGCTTACGTTATCCGCATCTTAGGCCTTTCAATATGTCTAAGCTAGATTTCAGATATGAGCATGCCACGTTCTTGGGATATAGCTCATCCCACAAAGGCTATAATGCTTTGCTCAACAATGGTAAAGTCATAATCACACGGGACATCATCTTTGATGAATCTATCTTCCCCCACAAATCAGTCCCTCTTTCTCCTCATTCCCAAGTCATATCTCCTGTTCCACAGGTTCCTCACCTTACTCCCGTCATATTCTCTAATTTGATGTTCCACAGGTTCCTCATATTACTCCCATCATACTCCCTTCCTTCGTCCATAAATAAATGCTCCAATTTGACTCTGCACGAATTTTACTATCAAAGAAAACAAACAGAAAAAGTTACTAGTGAATTTGTTTTTTACTACTTTATATTTTTTAGTACAAGACAAGTCACGTGTGAATATCTCAGTAATATTGTATGTATAAACAGGCCAGAGTGTACGTGCCCTCGTACGAGAGTTATGGGCAGATGTGGCCGCACATGTACAACCGCATCATGGCGACGTTGATCCTGTTTCAGGTGACGATGGTGTGCTACTTCCGTTTGTGGCGCTGCTTCCTATCTTGAGCCTCCTCTTCGCCTTTTTCTACACGACCAAGTATTGTCGATTCTTCAAGACGACAACGCTCAATGTTGCATGCCGGGAGCTCAAGGAGCCTATGACATTGAAGGCGTGTTCAGGTCGTACGTCCCGCCCTGTCTAGGACCGGAGAAGGCTGCTGGCAAGGAGGATCAGTTTGACGATGGTCTGTCTCAACCAATTTCAGTGGTGTGATCTGTGAAATGTGAATCATCGTATGCGTCATATTTTTCCTCCACTAGGTATGTTGTTGCACTCTGTTTCCTAACCTTCTGTGTCAAATCTAAATTAAATAATTCCTTTGTTCCTTATAAATTCCCCACTCAGTACGAATTTTAAAAAATTGTTGGATCTTTGGCACTAGAATTTCTCTTTATTTTTTTGATTGAGATAATGGTTGTATAGTTTCTGTTTTTGGAGCTGTTACGGAGGTGAATTTCAACTTACAAAAGACTCTCCATCTCTACTAATTAAAGATGGAATACGAGTCAACTTTTCTAGGAAATGAAAACACGTGCTAGAGAATTAATGACTAGTGTCTTAATCAGCCAACCTACTAATGACACTCTAAACAAAAAGCATAATTAAACTTTTTCTGCACATTAACTACAGTTCTCCCTCTTAATATGTTGTTCCATGACACCAAGAAGTTCTCTGAACTTGAAAAACTTTCCTTTGGAAGTGCTTTGGTGAAGATGTGATATTTGATGTTGATGTGCCGAGTGCGGCTATAAAAAATAGTATTCTTGCTCATAGCAATTGCTGATTGGTTGTCACAAAACAGCTTGGTAGCTTCCTCCTGCTTCATTCCAATATCGCCAGGAATCTTTCTCAGCCAATACACTTGTGATGTCGCCATAGCAGCTGCAACATATTCAGTTTCGGCAGTTGACTATGCCACACTCTCCTGCTTCTTTGAACTCCAAAAAAACACACTTGAACCAAGAGAAAATGAGTATTCCGTAGTACTCTTCATATCATCCAAACATCCGGCCCAATCGCTATCGCAATAGCCTTGCAAATTAACTTGGGCACCTTTGACATATTTGATCCCAAAAATTTTTGTGCCTTTGATGTATCTAAGAACTCTCTTTGCTGCTGTACCAAGATGGATTTGACAAGGACTATTCATGAATCTTGACAATATACTAGAAGCAAACATAATGTTCGGTCTTGTTGAACAAAGATACAACAAACTTCCAACCATACTTCGATAGATAGAAGCATCAATCTTCTTTTCACCATCTTCTTTCTTCATTTTCTCATTCACCACCAATGGAATCAAGGTTGGGTTGCAATCACCCATTCCAAATTTTTTCAGAATATTATTTTCATACTTTCTCTGACAAATAAACACCCCATCATTTTCTTGGTATATCTCCATACCCAAGAAATGATGAACCAGCCCCATATCACTCATTTCATATCTCTTCATCATCTCAATTTTAAAATCATGTATCATCTTCTCATCATCACCACAAAACAACAAATCATCAACATATAAAGCAACAATGAGAGTAGATGTACCTTGAGTCTTCACGTACAAAGTAGAATCACTTTTGCTCCTTTCAAATCCATGCTCAATAAAATATGTATCGATTTGGTTGTACCAAGCTCTTGATGCTTGCTTCAATCCGTACAATGCTTTCTTCAACCGATAAACTTTATCTTCGGCACCTTCAATTACAAAACCTTGAGGTTGCTCCACATAAATATCATTGGTCAATTCTCCATTCAAGAAGGATGATTTGATGTCAAGTTGGTATAATAACCACCCCTTTTGATATGCAAGAACAATGAGCATCCGGATTGTATCCGAACGTGAAACCGGCGAAAATGTTTCGTCGTAGTCAATTCCGGGCTGTTGTGTGTAGCCTTTTGCTACAAGTCTTGCCTTGTTTCTTTGAAATGATCCATCTTCATTTACTTTAACTTTGTAGACCCATTTCACTCCAATGATTTCTTTTTCTCGTGGGCGTTCGACCAACTCCCATGTCTTGTTCTTTTCGATCACATCAATTTCTTCTTGCATAGCTTTTCTCCAAGCTTCTTGCTCCATTGCTTCATCAAAATTTTCAGGTTCTATGAGGCAAACATTGCATCTCTCATTGACATCTTGCAAGCTTTTCATTCTAGGAGCAGGACTTGATGATGATGTGGACGAACTTGGATCCGAGTTAGAGCTTGAATCATTTGGGGATAAAAAGTCAATACCTTTATCACCATCTCCCTCATCTTCAACAATTGAAACTTGCTTTGTTTCATCAATTATTGATCCATTCTTCTGCACTTCATTTACTTCCCAATTCCAACTTGCATTTTCGTCGAATATCACATCTCGACTTGTGATAACACTTCTTTTCTTGAAGTTGTAAAGTCTATAGCCTTTGGACATGTTGCTAAGCCAACAAGTATACATTTCACACTTATTTCATCAAGCTTTTGCCTTTTTTCTTTTGGAATTTGGGCATAGCAAACTGACCCAAAAACTCTCAAATGCTTCACTGATGGCTTTCTTCCACTCCATGCTTTAATTGGAGTTCTATCCATCACAGCTTTTGTTGGACATCGATTCAGCAAGTATACTGTTGTATGAACGGCATTCTACCCAAAAACTTTTAAGCAATCCTTTGGCATGTATCATTGATTTTTCCATCTCCATCACCGTCCTATTCTTGCGTTCGGATACCCCATTTTGTTGTGGTGTGTATCCAACACTTAGTTGTCTCCCAATGCCTTCTTCTTCACAATACTTGGTGAATTGATTTGAAGTGTACTCCTTTCCGTTGTCACTTCTTAGCACTTTGATGGTACGACCACTTTGATTCTCCACAAAGAGCTTGAATTTCCGAAAGACTTCAAACACTTCAGATTTTTGCTTCAAGAAGTAAACCCACGTCATACGAGTAAAATCATCTATGAAGAGAATGAAGTACCTGTTTCCACCATTAGAATTTATCGATATTGATCCGCACACATCGGTGTGTACAAGCTCTAGAGGTTCCTTTGCTCTCCAAGCAACTCCTTTTGGAAACAGTAGTTGGTGATGCTTTCCAAGTGCGCATCCTTCACAGACATGCTGCTGTGTTTCTCTAATTTTTTGTAGACCCATGGACCATATTTTTGTTGTGTAGTAGCTTGAGACTATTGAAGTTCAAGTGGCCAAGTCTCAAATGCCATAACCATGATTCATCCATTACTTGAGCTTTCATTGCCACATTTTCAGCATACTTGAATGTGAGAGGAAAGCTATGACTCTTCTCCATTTGAATTTTTGCCACAATTTGCTTCACCCCCTCTTTATCTAGTATGACACATGAATTTCCTTTGAAATGGACAGTGTATCCATGTTCAATAAGTTGTCCAACACTCAACAAATTTTGCCTCAAATCTGGTACAAGTAGCACATCACTTATGCGCTTCATCCCTTTCTTCGTGTCAACACTTATCGTCCCTTTTCCCTGGGCTTTGACAAGAGCACCATTTCCCATCTTAACTTGAGAATTTACAGATGTATCAATGCTCACAAAGATGGACTCATCACCTGTCATGTGGTTACTATAGCCACTGTCAATGTACCACACATCTTTATCTTTTTGTTTTTTGCTTTGTGAAGCATAAAACATATATTCTTCACTCTGCTTTTCTTCCAAAAAAATTTCATGCTGTTGTTGTTGTGGTTGACTGTTGGCGTAGCAATCCTTTTGAAGATGACCAAACCGACTACATTTGTGGCATTTTGGCTTGTCCTTGAACCAACAATCCTTGTACTCATGGTTACTCTTTCCACAGTGAGTACACTTCTTCCCATTTCAGCTTTGTGAAAACCTGTACCACCATGTTTAGTTTTCTCTTGACCTCTTCCACGACCATAGGTTCCACTACGATTTTGTTGGCCACCACTAAATGAAGATTCACCAACACTTTTAGCATTCAAATGCAGTTTTGATTGAAATGCACTCTCAATCGGCTTTTCCGATTGCCTTAACAGCCTTTCTTCATATGATTTCAAAGAACCCATCAACTCATGAATGCTCTTTTGAGAAATGTCTTTAGTTTGCTCAATAACAGCAACTATAGCATTAAACCTTTTTGGAAGACATATCAAAATCTTTTCTATCATTCTCTGATCTGAAAGCTCTTCACCATACGCTCTCATTTGATTTGTGAGCTCAATAAAACTTGAATGAAACTGATTTAAGGTTTCATTGTCTTTCATTTTTTTATTCTCAAAATCTCTTCGTAGAGTTTGGAGTTTAATGGCTCTAACCTTTTCATCTCATCCAAATTCTATTTGAAGAATCTCCCATGCCTCCTTTGATTTTTTAGCTCCCATGATTCGAGGGAAAATCGAATCGGCGGCGGCTTGTTGGATCTTTGACAAAGCTGCAGCATCTCTTTGCTTCGTCTTCTTTAACTTCTTTATTTGAGCCGCTGTAGGATTCTCGTTTGCTTCGTCGTAGCCTTCATCGACGAGCTTCCACAAGTCCAATGAGGCAAGTAGTGTCTTCATCTTCTTGCACCAAAACTTAAAGTTCTCTCCGGCAAAGATTGGTAGATAAATATGTTGTGAGTTCTCCATTTTGTATGAGATACTCTTCTGTAACTTGACAGCAACTATTGCTCTTTCTTTCACCTTCTCGAGGCTTTTTTTTTTTGGAGAAATCCTAGTATTTCAACTAGGCTTGATGCCAAACTGTTGGATCGTTGGCACTACAATTCCTCTTTATTTTTTTGATTGAGATAATAGTTGTATAGTTTCTGTTTTTGGAGCAGTTACGAAGGTTAGTTTGCAGGGAGAAAAAATGATTCTTAGATAGATTTGAAAATGGTTCAACTTACAAAAGACTCTCCATCTCTACTAAATAAAGATGGAATACGAGACAACTTTTCTAGGAAATGAAAACACATGCTAGAGAATTAATGACTAGTGTCTTAATCAACCAACCTACTAATGACACTCTAAACAAAAAGCATAATTAACCTTTTTCCGCACATTAACTACAAAACTACTCCTTCCGTCCCACAAAAGAAGGTCATATTTATTGTGAGCACAAATTTTAAGAAATGTAAAATATAGTGAATTGGAAAAGTTATTGGAATATATGATCAATAGTTACACAGAAAATCCATACATCTCAACATAAGCTAACATTCAAACAAAGAGTGAAATCACTATCAAATGATCGCCTGGGCTTTTGCGGAGGGGGTAGAAGTTCTGGCCTGGGACAAGCCACTGACCGCCGTATTTAGTCGGGGTGAAATTGGAAACATCTTGCGGCGTCGTTGCGGCAGCATATGGGATGAGAGGAAGAGATTCGGTCAGGCAAGGTCATGTCATCTTCAAGGGGCGATATCCCAACAGTAACTCTGTGCACCAACTTCATTCACACTCATCATTGTCCTTTCCTATTCTTCCGTGCTCCATAATATTGCTTCAGATTGAAGAGCACGGGTCCTATGCACGGCCGAAATGAAAATACAATGACTTAAATAACTTGGGACAAATGGAGTAATTAATTATTTTTATAATTAAACTCAAACACAATAATTTTGACATGAAGGGTGAAAGAAAGTTTAAGTGATATAGAAGACCTTAAGATGAATGGAAGTTATTTGGAACTGAAGAGACGCAGAGACAGATTGCTACTGCTGGTGAGACCCTCTTCTCGAACATCGTTCTTGAAGCTCTCCATTGTTTCCTCGTCACCACGAAAATATACATTAAGTCGAAGGCTCTCATTACCTAACTCCAATTGTTCCAACAATGTTCTCATTGCTGAAAGTGTCGAAGATGCACTGCAAAATCTCAAATCAATACTTTTGAGCGTTGCTATTTCTCCAATGCCTGATGGGAACTCAATCAGTTTAGACAAATCTCTTAGATTAAGATTTTCTAGGACTGGAAAATGGGAGTTGTCAGCATTCCAACACACTAAATCACCACATCCATCAATAATTAAGGTTTTCAAGTGACAGAATTTGCCCTCAACGGGAGTCCAAACAGATCCAATGACTGAATTTCGAAACAATAAAAGCATTTCAAGATGGGGCAATGATCCGACCATCATTGTCAGTTCTTCCCAATCAACACCACAGCAACCACTTAAACGCAACACCCGAAGAGAACTTGGGAAAGTAAGGCTCGTAGCGAACTCACGCCAATTGGTATTGCCATCAAATTGCAATGCTAGGTAATCCAGCTGATGGAGGCAGCCAAGATTGCGGGGACAATAATACAAACTTACTTTACCACAATAGGATAACCGTAGTTCTCTGACATTGGGGATTCTCTTGCAAACCACTTCACTAAGCCTGAAATTCTCCACTTTCAAAAGTTTGTATAGATTTCTCATAACCATCTCATTTGCTTGATCTACAGGAAGAGGATCAATGAGACAAATTGGGTCGACCTCGATCTGTCTAAGCTGTAGCATCTCCCAAATCCCGTAAGGTGCAATCACTTTTGATTGATCCGGTACAATAATTGTTAATATTTGCAGATTCCAAAGCAATGATATCGATGAGGGAAGATAATAAAGAACCGGGTGAGGGATATAAACAAGATTCAAATTAAGATACCGCAAGTTAACTTGTTGAAAAATAAGCTCACTTGTTAATGTCGTAACAACCTTACTCAATGTTCTCAACCATTTCAAGTCATGCGGATTGTGTATACTGTAACGACCCCTGCTGCTTATCAGACAACAAGCTGGAGCATCAGAGGATATTGTTTCATGCTTCGCCTCTCCACTGATTACAACCCGATGCTCTCTAATAATGGCTCCTGCAGTTTCAAAAACCGATAAAAACTGCACTTCCTTAGCAGTCTGTAGACACATTTCTCTTACTATATCATGTACTTTAAATGTAGTTATGGCTCCCTTATAGTCCCACTTATCCACTAAAATGAGATTTCTCATAAACAGATCAAATAAATAATACACTGCAACATCTTCCAATCTGAAATCGTCAATATGTTGGATAAGTCCTTCAGCGATCCAAAGTTTAACAACATCCTGCGCGAAAATCTCTTCATCTTCTGGAAATGCTCCAAGGAGTAGGAAACATGGCTTTAGATGAACAGGCAAGTATCGATAACTCAAAGATAATACATTCAAGCATTGCTCATCGTTCCCTGTAGAATACAAAATTGATTGTGCAACATTCTCCCAATAGGCTAGAGCCGTTGGGGACTTCCTGAGATGGCCTCCGACAACAACAATTGCGAGGGGAAGTCCTTTGCACCGTGCAACTATCTTCCTTGCAGTCTCCTCCAACTCAGGAGGGCAAACTTGCTGCTTTGCAAATGCATTTTGACAAAATAGATGCCAACTATTGGCCTCATCCAGAAAACTCATTGCAATGCCATAACCATTATCTCCCAAGTGATAAGCTACATCTGCAAGCCTAGTAGTCACCACGACTCGGCTTCCATTATTTGTATCCGGAAACAAGGATTTCACATTCATATCATCCCAGACTTTGAGGTTCCACATATCATCTAGAACAATCAAATACCTTAGCCCGAATAAACTCTTGTATAACCTTTCTCGCATCTCATCAAAAGTTCCACTAGTGGATCGCCTCAGACAAGACAAGAGTTGTGCCAAAATTTTGTGAATGCTATACTCTTGAGATATTGTTGCCCAGAGGCAAACATCAAAGTGTTGCACTATATATGGATGATGAAATGCATTTATGGCCAGAGTAGTCTTACCGATTCCCCCCATGCCTTCGATGGGGATGACTCGCCGACTCAAGGGACCTCTGGCGAGCAGATGCAGAAGTTGAAGTAAGATATCATCAAATCCGACCATGGAAGAGGTGAGAAGAGGCGTTGACTGTGTGGATGATGATGATGATGATGGATATGTGGACTGCTCCAACATTCCACTTGGCGCTATCAGCAGGAGGAAAAAGGCGTTTAATGCCTTTCTCCTCATGTAATGTAGTTTTTCGCTTACTTTGTGCAGATCCAGCAGGAAACGAGATGATCGCGTCTTTCCACAACGGATCTGATCCACAATATGTCCTTCGATCACATCTTCTGCCTCTTGAGCTGCACGAGCAATTCGCAGCTCTAAAGATTCCGTTGTTTCTCTTATGGCTCCATGGGAATAGTTGTAGCTTTTCAAGAAATCGATCAGGAAAGAGACCCTTCCCCAAAGAGGTTGAATCTGTTCTTCCTCGAAGGAAAAGGTATGGTTGGGGTGATTGCGGATAAGGCGTAGATTATTTTGTAGAGAGACTAGAGCTGCGAAAGCTGCTGCCATGGAAAGATCTCTGATTTCTGGTCTTTTTTGAGGTAAGACTGAGATTGATCTGGCTTGTTCAATTGATGAGACTGAGATTATAAATTGACCACAGCATGGCTTGGAAAAAGTCAATTATGACCCATTATCTGATAAGATTATGAAATGTCCTCAGCATGGCTTGTACAGCAAATAGTCAACTATGATGATCCATTAATTTCATACTCCATCCATCTACAATATAATACTCCTCCGTCCTATAAAAATATGTACACTTTTCATTTTTATCCGTCCCACAAAAATTATGTATTTCATTTTTGGAAAGTTATACTCCCTCCGTCCACCATTACAAGTCTCATTTATAGACAACACGAGCTTTAAGAACTGTTAAAAAAAGTGGGTGAAAAAAGGGTCTCACTTGTATATATTAGTTTTAAATGAAATGTGAGTAAAATGAGTTAGTGGAAGGTGGGACCATATTACCATTTATGGTAAAAGTGAACCAGGACTCCCATTCGCGGACGGACTAGAATGGAAAAACGGGACTCCTATTCACGGACGAAGGGAGTATATCAATTTAATAATGTAGTACTATCCACTAACACTACTCTAACTATCATTCTTCTCCTCTCTCTTACTTTACTATACCATCCTCCTCCATTATGTTACTTTACTAATTTTATCTTATTTTCGTGTCATACCTATTGCCCATATTTTTATGGGATAAAGGGAGTAATACTTTATCAGCTTGTCATAAAGAAATTATTTTTATAATTTCTATTTTATCAATGATATTAACTTTTATAAAATTATTTTTTTTACAAAATTATTACTCCCTCCGTCCCAGATAATTTGTGACACTTTGACTCGGCACGGGTTTTAAGAAATCTAATGGAAAGTGAGTTGAAAAGGTTGGTGGGATGTGGGTCCTACTTTTAAAGTATTAGTTTTATAATAAAATGTGAGTAAGAATGAGTTAGTGGAATATGGGGTCTACTACCAAAAATGGTAAAAGTGAAGTGGGACAAATTATGTTGGAACAGACCGAAATGGAATACTGAGACGAATTATCCGGGACGGAGGGAGTAATAAATAATCAAATGATTATTTATAAAAGTATTTAGATATATCTTTTAGTGTCCTATTATATGTAAACCCACTCTTTATTGTCGAATAGCAGAACTAAATCCAAGTAAGGGTTTTAGATCTAGTTTTATATGGATGAGATGCAGCGATATATAAATTATTTTCTCCTTCATCACGAGCCTATTTTACATCTACCCGGGGCAAATAAGTCATAAAATATTAGGAAGATTTAACTTCATTCCAGAATATATTACTTCATTCCAGTATGTTTTTACTTCATTTCAATACGATTATTATTTTATTTCAGTACAATCAGACGATTTTTTTGTCGCGTACCGCTCTTTCTCTCTGCAATGTCTATCACCGCTGTAACGATGCTGGTAACAAAATGGAATGATAGCCTAATTGAATAGTGTAATAAGCACGTGGAATGATGTAATAATCTATTTGAATGAATTATGTGTAGAAACATTTAAAGTCCTTCTGAAATGAAGTAAAAACCTTGTCCAATAAGGTAATAATGTTTTTGAATGAAGTAATAAACCTACTGGAATAAATTATCATTTTAAAAGTACGAATAAAGTAAAAACCTAGTTCAAAGAATTTGAATAAAACATGTGTTGAATCATTTTAAAACATACTAGAAGTAAAAACATATTTTAGTTTCAAGGTATTACGTATCAGAATGAACTATTAAACCTGCTAGAAGGAAGTAAAATGGGCTTATAATGAAGACCGAAATAATTTACACATCGGTGAATCTCATAAAAAAAACTAGATCTAATGGCCCTAATGCGCGCAGTATCATACCATGCACGAAATACTGACAAGAATTAATTCTTTTTCCTTTTTATAGTTATATTCGCTTTTGTATCTATTAAGATTAATTAGTAGTATCATATTGTTTTTATGCATAAATATGTATGTGATTTTTATATTTTACTAGTAAAATTACGTTCATTGTCATATAAAATGATAATTAAAATTTGTTATTTAATTCTATTTAACAAATTATGAAATATTGTGATACATAATTATATTGTGAAATACATATGGAAAAAAAGGCTATTTCATTGATTTGTCAATAGTAATTACACATGGAAATCCATACAGAGAATCACTATCAGTTGATCGCCGGAGCTTTGCAGAGGGGGCAGAAGTTCTCGCCGCAGACGAGCCACCGCCGTATGCAGTCGGGATGAAACTCGTGGCGGCAATCCAATGTTGTCACCAATCCACAGTACATATCATCGAGACATATGCAACAAACTTCTTCTTCATCTTGATCCGTATCGTCGCAGCGACGTGTCTTGAAACAAGAGAGAACGTCAGCTTCAGATTGAGGTGGCGTTGTGGCAACGTTAACCAACCAGACCCTGACCACGGCGTCGTAGCCTTGAAAGTGCAAGACCTTAAGAGTAACTCCATCATGCGCCGCTGCTTCATCCCAACCGTACATCATCGTCGCGTACTCCTCTAACTCCTCCGCGCCCACTGGCCACCGTAAAATCGCTACCGGCTCAACTCAAGAGTATATGTCTGTTCCATCGCCATTGGTTTTGGTATGAAATTTGATAGAGAAAGAGAAGCTTTAGGGTTTTGAGAAGTGTGACGAATGGCGTGAGCTTTGAAGATATATATAAGTTGCTTTAGCTCAAATTACTATTTTGGGAAGAATATCTGATTTTGTGTTTCATTATGGAAATTTTAATGATTGAGACTCACATGGATGGAAAGTAACTTTTGTTTCCATAATTGAAATTGAAATTTGATTTTTCAGGTAGATTCTATCTAATGGAGATACTTTCCTTATTTATAATAATATGAAGAATAATTTATTCAAGTGTGACAATTTAATTGAAGGCTATATCTTACAAAACAAATTTTGAAATAAAAAATTGAAACTTTTTTAATATGGAAGGAAATTTACAATAGCCAAGTCAAGGAGAGAGAGAGGATATGTGTTGATTGAAGAGATTGCATATAACTAAATCATTGACATTACCATAACTGAAAGTGTTCTCTTAAATTCGTACTAAATTTTAGTTACTATTCTCGATTTATGCGTGTCATCATTGCGTAGGGGCCATGCTAATCTTCTCTGTATCGTTCCAATTTTATCGGATGTCCCCGAAGGGACATAAATTTTAGTTACTAAGTGGCGTCTTTTACTCAATTTTGACTTTTTGGGATAATTGGCGTCTCCACTATTATTGACATGGTGGATGATGCTTTGTTGTTTGGGTTTGGGTTTGGGTTTGGGTTTGGATTTGTTAATGTCAAAGTCGATATAATTTTACTTATTTATTATATCAAGATCAATTTAATCAAACCGTCAACTTATCTTAAGGCCATAATGCCATAGAGTAGTATTTATTCTACTAAAACAAATTATAACTACATAGTGTTTTATGTTTTATTTTTAATAATCATATTTATTCAAAAATTAAACTACTCTTCAATTCCATCAAACATAGAAATTCTATGAAATTATACTCAGGAATAACGGAGAGCTAGGATTTTGACATTGAAAATTTATGTAAAAGAGACGTGGTAAGGATCCTTTATATTTTTCCTCATTCTTTTTTTACATAATTTGATTAATCTATAGAGTATCAAACATATGTATTGTTGGATAAAATCATGACTTTGATCGAAGCGCATATAATTGTATTAATACATCTCTCAACAAATCCAAGAATCGATGAAACAATAAGATTAAATCGTTTAGTTCAAAGAATTACTATTACATTAGCAATAAAATTTGCCAAATTTTAAAAAAAAAAAAAAAGTTGCTATTATAACTAGTTCGTCAATTGATACTAAGAGAATCTAGCATTAAGTGAAGTGGCTCCTTGATTGCTGTGGCTTTGCAGAGGGGGCAGAAGTTCTTACCTCGGACCAGCCACCTCCGTATGCAGTCCGGATGGAACTCATGCCCGCAATCCAAACTAGTCACCGATTCTCGGTACAGATCGTCTAGACATATGCAACAAACTTCTTCTTCATCTTGGTCGGTTTCGTCGCAGCAACGTGTCTTGAAACTGGAAAGGACGTCGTCTTCAGGAGAATCCACGTGGTCGTCGGTGTTGGTTACGGTCCAGACGCGGATATGCAAACCGTAGCAATTGGGAAGAAAGGAAGAGAAGCCGGGAGGAGGGGTGGCTTCAAAGGGCAAGATGTCAACGGTAGTTCGTTCGTGTTGGGCTAATTCATTAAACCACGTCGCTGTCATTTCGTATTCCTCCATGCTCCATGGCCACCATAAAATTGTTTCCGATTCAAGAGCGTGTGTCTCTGTCTGTGTCGCATCCATCGCCTTTGATCTTCCGGAGAAATTTGAGAGCCAGAGAACTTGGTGTTTAGAGAAGTATAAGGAATGAGGCGAGAAGTTGAAAAGTTATATAGGTCGCTTCAGCCTAAATATTTTGGTAAGTATCTGATTTTGCGTTTTGATAATATATATGGAAATTTTCAACATCGAGACATGGGGGGAGTAGCTTTATATTAGCTTTGGGAAATTAAATAAATAAAATAAACGATATCCTCTGTTTGGATATGATTCCTATCTAGTAATACTTCCTCCGTCCCAGTTTAAGAGTCACTTTTAGAATTTTCTATATTTGGTCATATAATTTTACC
>NW_025951585.1:0-37811 GCF_023119035.1 Salvia hispanica
ATAAAATAAAAATTACAATTTAAAGTCCTAAAAAATAAAAAAATACATAATTTAAAGTAAAAAAATACATAATTAAAATCCTAAAAAAATTAAAAATACATAATTAAAATACTCTAAATTAAATTATAAAAACTACTCCGCCGGCAAATCATCCCCAAAGTTGGTAGGGGTGCACCCAAGTTAGATCGAGACCGCCGGAGCCGCATTTGCCACCGACGGAGTTTCCATCACCGGACTTTTTTTCAAAAATTGGAGAGAAAAGAGAGAAGATATTTGAGAAAAGAATAGATGAGTGTAGTGTTTGTATGTAGAATGGAGAATAGAAGAGGAAGGGAGTATTTATAGAATAATAAAAGAAAATTTTCAAAAAAAAAAAAAATTCGACCGTTTGAAAAAAAAATTTAATTTTTTTTTGGAAAAATAGGATTTAAATATATATATATATATATATATATATATATATATAGGGGTGTATTCAGATTAAAACCATAATGTATATTAAAACATCAAACCATGTAAAATAATGTACATTATACACACTAATAATGTACATTTTATTCATGTATAATGTACTGTCAACATAATGTACAGAATTCATATAATGTAAATGTACATTATTAGTGTGTACAATATTTAGAACAATACATTATACATGAATAAAATGTACATTATTAGTGTGTATAATGTACATTATTTACATGGTTTGATGTTTTAATATACATTATGGTTTTCATCTGAATACACCCCTATATATATATATAGGGAGGATTTTGATCAAAACAAGAATTGGTTTAAATAAAGAAATCAAGGCCGAATCTGGTCCTTAGGATTAGTTCAGATCATCTTAAGATTATACGATCCAATGGCTATATTAATGTCTTAAATATTATTATTCTAATCTCTAATAATCCTCTAAGGTTATTTATGTCATATCATCTAAACGTCTGTTATGCAATTCCTATAATTTTGCCTCTCACTAACAAATCATATGCGTGAGTGACGAATTATCATTCCATAACTTCTACTCTTTCATATCTTCCATATTCATCAGACGATCTTCCATTCATCTTCCATTAATCTTAATTCCAAGGAGATTTAATATTATTGTGCGATTAGTGTCCAGATTTCGTCGTTGTGTCATGTTCTAGATCATCTGTTCCATTTTCAATTCTATAACATCGTCGTTGGCAGATCACATATATACTGCAAGTTAATACTCTATACCATCGTTTCTCATATCATTTTTCATTTCAGCCAGCGGTCATAATAGTAACCTACAAATATGGGATCCAACACACATTCTACTTCGCACGTAGATAATCAATCATACTCCGTTCTTGAGAATACATGTTATGGTTATATTTTTTATTTTCATTTGTTTGTTATGCTCTAATTCATATTTTTGTATTCGTGACTGTCACTGTCTTCTGTTTTATGAATCTTTTCACCTATATTATCTGATCGATTTTTCTGCTATGCTTCTATTTGTGTTTAGTATGACCGATTTTCATGGAAGATAGTTTGTACGCGTTGTATGCCGCGATTTGTCTTTATTATGACCTTTTATCATTTTAAATCCAGTAGATGGAAACTTGTCTTTACTTCATCGTTAGTTTTTAGGAGTGTTCTAATTATGAATTATTTACATATTTAAATACATCATAATGCCATGTAGAGCTTAAACCATTTGTTGGTCATAGCTTCCCAACATTGGACAACGCCATTGAGTTTGAAATCTCCTCTAGTTAAGGTTGTTCATGTTGTCCAATGCCAAGATGTAGCAACGCATGTTTATGTTGCTGAGAAGAAAAAGGCACAAACAATTTTATTGGGAGAGATTTTGGATTTGTACCAGGCTGTATGTGTCGATATTGATCAAATTCATGAGCTGACATCTATAGTTCGTGAAGCAAGACAACAGATTTTCGTCGACGGCGTAGTAACGTCTATAGCCCAAAAGAAGAAACTAATTGAAGAAATTATGAAGTTTGATACCATGTATTTTGTTTTTGAAGTAATGACAATTTAAGTTTTTTTTTATTAGTCCATTTTATTTGCAATGTCCTCGTTGTTTTAAATTACTCAGTTCGTTCATATTTGTATTATGCATTCTGGTACTCAGTAGTTTTTTTGTCATGACTCGAATATGGGATTATTATGACTCAATTTACCCATAAGTTTCCATGACCCAAATATTCATCTAGTATGACCCAAAAGAATAGATGATGTTTTGGGCATTATAACAGTATTCTTGTACTCAGTAGTTTTATGTCATGTCTCGAATATTCGATTATTATGACTCAATTTACCCATATGTTTCCATGACTCAAATATTCGTTTAGTATGACCCAAAAACATAAATGATGTTTTTGGTTATTGTTTGTGTATTCTTCTCCCGTACTAATATTTGATTTTTTTAATATGTTTAAAACATGAGAACACTCGTGTATTTGTTTTTTTTTAATATGTTCAAAACATGAGAATATTCTTCGGTCACACTAATATTCAGTTTGTTTGATACGAACATTTCGATCAAATTGTATGAGACATTCTGGTACTCAGTAGTTTTATGCCATGCCTCGAATGTTGGTATATTATGACACAAATTAACTTAACAATGCTATGACACAAATATTCATTTACTATGACCCAATGTATCGAGTAATGCTCATCACATGGGCTATCGTCTACAAGAAACAAGAGGAAAGCATTCCAAAGTTATTGTAATGGAAGTTTTATCTCATCTTACAAATGAAATAATATATAGTAACAATGACATCCAGCCGACATATAAACATGATTGTAAAAAAAGAATTACAAGCTCTAAACATCGTTTCATTAAAATAATGGTAATCTAAACATCCTTTCGGTGCTTTTGGGATCGGCGGTATCTTCTTCTTCACCGTCGTTCTCTGATACACTACGTGACATCCAACCAATTGAAGTGAAAATTTTGCCAGATTTTGTCAATTTTAAGTCAATCGTTGTACGAAATCATACTAACCTTTTCCATCATGCCTTGCCGATCCAGAAGCTCGAGTGTCGACCATTGTTGAAGTAGGCTTTTGGATCACCCTCCTCGTCGATTTCAGAATTGTATTAGTATGACATAACGTTACTATCAATTATCTTTGCCCAATCAAATCAAGTCATGATTTATTTTGTCTTTGATGCCCAGACGATTCCTTCGTGGCCGAAAATATAGTTTGAGTTTGGTAGGGTTTGGGTGATCTTGACGGAGGGGACGATTTGGGGGATTTTTTATTCGAGTACGAGGGTTTCTTTGATTTAGTGATGTATTTTTTTGGGGGAGAGAAGAATTGAATGGGGGTGGGGGGCCGAAAGAATAAACTTAATAAAAATGTAGATTGATCCCAATTAATCCGGGTCTTAAAAAAAAGGGGGGTTCATTTTTATTTTCGATCCCCAAATTAAACCCCTTTCATGACACGGATTAAATATGAAAATAAAAAAAGTTGGCCAAAACCGGTCGTGACCCTTTTATATCCAGATCATCTCCAAAACTAAAAAGGGGGGTATATGGTTTTTTATTTTATCTTGGGGCTTCTTTTTTATAGATTATTATATATATATATAAAAAGGGGTTTTATTTGGGTGATACCACCCTTGGGAAATAACAACTACCAATTATATGTCATCTGATTTTGAAATCGTGTGATTCTAATTTAGTTAGACGGATGGCAATACAGTTTGGGAGAAATATCTAAAAAGGGTAATAGTGCCACAATTTAAAATATCGTCCATTTTTATTTTTTGGGAGGCAACGAGATTTCTGGAAATTAACAGATCCTGCGTAATCTCTCTCTCTCTCCCCCAATTTTCCGATCAATTATGCTTCTTATTCTAGGAATGAATTCACACTCTCTCCCTCAACTATTGAAGCAGTCGAAACTTAGTGTTGAAGCAAACAGATTCAATCTCTCTCGTCAAAAATTTTTATTGAACAACAATGTCCCGGTTGAAGAGAACGGCTGCAAACCATGTTGGGGAATCATCTGGAGGTGATTTAATGTCAATGTTTTCTGTTCTTCGTTCTTTATTTGGTGTTTTCAGTGATTGTTGCTGCCATTGGTGTTCCTTTATGCGAACTCGAAAATGTCACACTGTTTTTGGGCCCATTACAGTTGCGTATCAATTGAGTTTGTCCGGTGAATCTATTACTTGTTTCGGTGGTAATGAAGGTTGTGTGTTGTTTTGTTGTATTGATTTATCAAATGTATTGTTTAGATATTGTAGAAACTAGTGTTTTGCAAATTTATTTTGGAATTTCTCTTGAATGTAGCAGCAGTACTAATATCTCTCTTTCCATAGAAATTGGTTATCTTTCTATTGTAGAGATGTATCTGTTGTGTTGATGCCCAAAAAGGAAAATTTGGCCTTCTTTTTAGTGATGTTTGATGTATCTCCTCTCTATTTTTTATGTATCTTTTGTTTGATGTATAGCTGCTGTGTATTGATGTTGGTTTGATATCTCCTTGTTTTGTTAGTTGTTGTGTTGATGTATCTCCTCTATTGTGGGATGTGTTGATGTATCTTTCTATCTGTAGAGATGTACCCAAAGGGTGGAAATTGGTTCATAAATATGCCATGGCAATACTGGAGGAAAGGATGATGCTCTATATTCTTAATGCGACACATGGAAACGTATATGGGCCAAAAGGTGAAGGATTGGCCAACGAGGTTTTCAAACATATCTATGAACAATCTGCAGATTATGCGCGGTTTGCAAGGCCTTGTGCGGATTTAATTCCCATTGGTTGAGATTGGATTGTGTGAAAAATTTTTCCCAAGGATAATAAAGAAAAGAGAACCAAGATAGATAAGCTTGCGGCAGATTTGATGTGCAAAAGCCTCAGTGAAAGTTGATTTAATTATATTAGTTATCCAGTGTGTCTGATTTTCTAGTATGTGTTTTGAATTCTAGATGGTCTATTTTGCTGTTATTATGAAGATGATGTTTGCTGTTGTTATTTTCGGATGATGTCTTTTCAGGATGATTATTATATGCAGCTTTTAAAGGAATTTGTGTGTCATTGTGTACTATTAATATAGCAACACGTCAGTTTATGCACCATGCAATAAATCATATTTTACTGAGAATAATGTTAATAGTCATATTTTATTCGAAGTGCATTGATTATTATACCAAAAACTAAAAAAGTATAGCTATTTTGACTGTTTTGCAGTCAAGTTAATCTTGAACAATATTTGTGTGCAGAGCGCACAGAAAAACGTAGGGAAACGATTAAAATAGTTCTACAACTCCATAAAACAAGACATTGATGTTTGAATTGGATTGGATTGATACTTGCACAAGACTAGATTGATATTTGCATTGAACAACATTGATGTACATACAAGTAAAAAAAGAGTTTAGATCACCTTTTTGCATTGAAATTTATATGGAACAAATCGTAGAATCATAATTATAATGGAAAGGAAGAGACGATTATGGGATTTAGTAACAGTCAATAATATAGATTGACATAATTATCCTTTACTGATTTTCTTAATGTTCGAATATTTAGTAAATATTAGTTTGGATCAATTTAAGGCCACGAGATCACCCAAATCAAACAGATATTAATTTGGTATTAGTTATTTCATTGAAGTAGTTATTATTTGATCATACACCTATATATATATATATAGGGTAGTGATAAAATGTAAATTTATAAAATGTAAAAACTCAAAACTCCTTCAACAGTTTAATACAATATCAATAGGTTGTAAAATTTCAAGATTTTAATGTCAAACAGTATCAACACAATATCAACACATCAATCATTGACTAGTTGAATTGGTGACTTTTTCCTTGATGCTTTTTTTTATCTATTGATATTTTATGTAGATCTAGTTTTGAGTTTATCTGATATTTAGAGTTTCATTTGATCCCTCCCATGAACCATAGGATTAGACATTTTAATCTTGAGATTAGAAGATCTTATGGCTCCTATAATTTCTCAATTAATTTTATATTATTCATTTAAAATCCTAAAAGGTTAATAATTCAATCACGTTCATCCATTTGTTGTTGCAATCCCTATAATCACCGCTTTCCCCTTTTCCATTAACAAATCTTTGGGGCGTGATTTTGTAGTTAAATTCATCATCTTAAACCCTTTTGGGTTTTTTTTCCATTTTTTTTAAAATGGTGTTCACCATGTTTTTCCTTTTTAAAATTTTCATCCCCAATTAATTTCGTTGTTGGGTTGTAACTTTGAAATGTATAATTCAATTTTTAAATTTTGATGGTTCGGTTAAAATAATTTCATAATTTACAATTGTGGGTTTTTTTTCCATAGATTTTTCATTTATCCCCATAAATGGCCTTATAATTCCAATTCGTTTGGAGACAACCCCAATCATCCTTCGATGACATTGTAGCCCAACGGGTCTTGTGATAATTATTTTTTTTCTTCTTGATCTATGTTTGGGTTGTAAATTTAGTCACACCAATTTCTTTGTCATTTGCCATCATGTTTTCATTTTTTTTTTTAAAAAACTTTTGTTTATAAAATCACGAAATTGATGGCCCTTTTATTAGTTTGGCATGCTATAATTACTCCTTTTGTATGACCTATTTGCATTGTTTTTTTTTTTTTTAGGTAATTTATCTTGTATGACTCATTTTTATTTTTTGTATGACGTTTTAAATTATGTTCTTATGCAAAATTTAATTTTACGGGGTTTTTGTAAACCGTGGTCATTATTTTATAGCATTTGTATAATTCGTTTTCAATCATCTTTTTTTAATATAATGAATTTTTGGGAATTTTTTGTCTTTACTTCCTCGACAGGGATGTTTTTAATTTGACTTATTTATGGTTTTTACCAAAAATGTTTTTGTATGACATATATTTGATTTAGTATGACCTTTTTTATCATTATCAATTATTTTGTATGAGTTTATTATGTAATTTTTCTATTATGCTTTTTTGTCCTTTTTTTATGACCTATGATCATAAAATCCAATAAGGTAGGGAAAATTTTGTATTTACTCCCCCTTGGTTTTTTGGAGTGTTGTAATTTTTGGAGTGGAGAAAGGGTTTGAAGCTTAAAAGCAAGCTTTGCGCAATCAAAAAATGTGGGGGGGCTCCACGATTCAAGTAATTGCACCAAGTTTAAAGAGAAAGAACAACGGCGGTTTGAAGAAATTATGAAGTTTGTAGTATTTTTTTTTTTGAACTAACATCGGTTTTAAATTTTTAATTTGGACGCCATTTTTTTTGCATTATCGGGTTTTTTTGAAAGAACATTTACTTCAGTTTATTTTTTTACTAACATTTTGATCGGGTTTGTAAGGCCGATTCCCCGGTCTCCCTAGTATTATAAATGAATCAAAAATTGGGTCATTATGACACAAATTACCCATAAGATTTTTAAAGGATAGTTATTTTGTTGTTATTGTTACAAAGACCTTTAATGTTTCCCTTTATACCATGACGATCAAAAACCCTTCTTTTGTACGGGGAAATTTAATTTAAGTCCATATGTAGATAACAATATTTTGAAATGACCCAAATATACTTAGTATGACCAAAGTGTAAACATTATGTCATGGTTTGGTATTTAAAACCCTACAAAACGGGGATTCCAACCCCCCCCAAAGTTGAATTTTTTGTCAAACAGGGTGTCTTTTTCAATATTTGCACTACACCCAAAACATTGTTTGCGCAATTTCAAAGTAGGATTTGATGTACACAAAATTTGTCATTAATACAAAATCATACATAGGGCATGTCTGGATCATTGTAAGTGTAGTTTTCCGTCATGTTAATATTGGATGATCCAAAATGAAAGAGCTTGTTTAATCTTGTCGACGGTCATGCCTCCCCGTTTCATTGAACTCCTCTCGAGTTATTGGATCGCTATTTTGGAAGGCAAACACCAATAGGAAAGGTGTGTCAAACGAAAATTGACTATAATCTCGAACAAAATGAACGATATTTTAAACGAAATACCTTTTTTATTGTGGTTGGTGCGGTAGCTTCTAGCCTTCACAACAACCCTTTTATAAACTAGTTAACAACATACCAAAACAAGATAAATTTCGTTAGTTTCAAATGCACATTCAGGAAGTCTAACAAATTAGAAACACTAATTAACCTTTTGCTTCATACTTGATGTTCCAGCTGAACGAATGTTCACCATTGTCGCGAGAGGATTGTTGTTGATTTGAGTAGCGAGGTAGACTAGATAGGGTTTTGGACGCGATTTGTGTTTCTTGGAATGGTAGATTTGGGGGGATTGGATCGAATTCTGCTTGATTTGGAGAATAAATGACTGAAATTTTATTTCTCTCACTTAATAAATGGCATAGGTAACGAAAACCAAGTTGTAGAGTGTGTAGTTAGTTATCCCATTAAATCCGCCCAAATGAAACGGCAATGATGATTCCATCAATTTGATTTGCCAAAAATACCCTTCACATGACGCAAATTGATCTTACTATGACACAAATTTCACAAAAATATAAAACAAATCGTGGGTCATTCATTTGCGATCCGACGACCGTATTTGGCCGTATTTTGTACTTAAGGCCTTTTTTTGATGGATCAAAACCATATATATATATATATATATATATATATATATATATATATATATGTATGTATCGTCAAAATTTGATGCCCACTCGCGGCCGGCGTTACGCCTTAGGCCACACAGACGCACGGCGCACCGCGTGGCGAGACAACTTGCCCGCCTTTTCCAGCGCTGACGCAACAGAGACACCCCTCTCTGTGGACAAGATGCGTTTTGCAAGTCCCGGGACGAGATCAGCCGTGGCACCCGCTGCTGATGCTCTTATAAAAATATAAATTTTCTATTAAAATATAGAGTAAAGGGCAAAAATTTGGGCCGAACATATGTCCTTTTACGATATTGGTCATATACTTTATCTTTTGAATTATTGTAATATTAGTTTTTAACGGTCAAAGGGTTTAATCCCCATTTTGACCAAATTAAACTTAATTATGTCCTTAATTATTTTATTATTAATTTTTAATGCAAAGTTTCAACTTACGAGCAAACCTACAAACCGACCCAGTGAGTCCACATAACTATGCCAATCTAAATAGGCTAACTCATATAGCACATTATTCTATTCGGGGTTTTGAAATTATATTTTTAATTAATTTACCGGTTATTTGGATCGATCCGTTAATTTCAAATTGAATAACATATATCGATAATGGCAAAGCTCAGCAATTAACTTTATATGATAGATGAATTGTCTACATAGTATATCTTAGCATTTAAGGAGGTGAGGGTTTCCAAATCTCTTGCATCCATATGATCAAATTATACATTTTTCTTTCCGATATATCTGATTAATTATATTTTTACATGACCTAATTTAAGTCATTAGATTTGATTCTATAATATTCAATAAATAATTCTTTGTAATGCATTAAAAGCGAGTTATTATTTAATTGTATATACTCTCCGTCATAAAAAATAGAGCCATTATTCATTTGGGTCAAAAAATAAGCGCTTCGTTTATAGAAAGTTTTCGACAAATAATAACCTCAGTATCGTTAAATTACTATTCTTACCAAACTTACTTTCTTAACCTCTCACTTTTTTCACTTTTCTCTACTTTACTGATTACTTAAAACTCGTGTCCTAGGCGTATCCAGTGTAAAATTCGGTTTTGTATTATATATTGTACCAATTGGAGACAAAGCTTTAGTGGCGTAGCGGTAGAACGTGCCTCTCTCCTTCATTGAGACGTGAGTTCGATTACCGGCCTCATTTTCTGATTACTATGATAGTCCCGAATCAAAAATCCTGCATACACTATTTTCCTTATATCAAAGTAAACATCCTTGTCAGAATCAAAAGTGCACATCTTCTTGTCAGTGTCATACACAAATTGCTCTATATTTTTGGACGGAGGAGTATATAATTTGGAATTCTTAAACACCCGGAAGTATTAATCATGTTAATTGTTGCTTAGTTTCGAAGTTCAAATAATCGTTGGGTACAAAGAATATCGCTTCCGAATCTCATATATCAAATGAATTAAGTTGGTAAGTTTCAAAGATCCAAAAAACCTACGTGTACTGTTATACTCGTGTATTGTAACACGTGTCTTTATACAATTGGTCCCAACTTGTCATAAACACCAAGTGTACAAATGAAATTTAGCTTCCTAGTTTTCCCATTATAGAAGATCATCAAATTTATTAAACAATTAATGAATGTATACTATGTCGTTAAACCAAAAAGATTTAATCAACAAAGTTTTATTGTTTAATGTATGTACCAGACCTAATTTAGCATTTTACGAGAAAAAAACTCACAGCCAATCTAAATCAACACACGAATAAATAATTTATAAATCATAAAAATAAATTAAACACATAAAATGAAATAAATAATTTTAATATTTTGTAAACGACTAGTTAAGTCGGTAGCATGCGTATGCTATAATTAACAGATTATAATTTATATTATTTCATAAAATTAGTACAAATTTTAATTTTAGAAAAGAAATCATCAGAAAAATAAATTGGGGTAGTATAAATACGAAAGTAAGGCGATAGTTGAAAGCCAGTGTTAAATCTCATTTCATCTTGTAGCTAGAGAAACAGAGTAATTTGAAAGATACGAAAATGTCGAGATCGCCGGCGACAGGCTAATTTTAGGACTTTGGCCGTCTTCGCATTTGCTTCGGCATTCGCTGACGACGTCGTTGTGTTGACCGAGGACAACTTCGAGAAAGAGGTCGGCCAGGATCGAGGAGCTCTCGTCGAATTCTATGCTCCCTGGTAGCTTTCACTCTTCCCTTTTATGTTCTAACTAAGTGCTTCCAAGTTATATTTGATGATTAGAATTCTTTGTATTGGTTGCTTATTCGATTCGCTTCTTAGATCTGTTGATTTGGTTTCCCTTGATTGATTGATTGATTGATTGATCTGGAGTTGAGTATAAATGTATAATTAAGTCTTGTATTGGTTAAAGTAGATGACCTTCTTGTATGTCCGTGTGTTTTGTCATCAGAAAATCGACATGATTGCCAGTTGATGCACGTTAGCTGCAATTAGTTTTTTCCCGTACAATTTGATATTCAAAAGGTATTGTGGATTAACTACATATGCAATTTGCCTGCAGGTGTGGACACTGTAAAAAGCTTGCCCGGGTATGAAAAGCTTGGTGCCAGTTTTAAGAAGGCGAAATCTGTTTTGATCGCGAAGGTGGGAAGGTTTTGCTTGTTGAATGTTCTTTCATGCTCTCAATGCTATCTGCTAATCCAAACTGGATCGTTATTCTTAATTTAATGCACTTGTCTCTAATGACTGCCTTGTAGTTCAATCTCTATTGACAGGTTTAAATTTTAGCCTAGGGGTTTTGCATTCAAATTTAGGTCCCAATCCTTATGGGCTGCTAATGCAAGCCTTATAAACAGTTTATTGTTTCTATATCTATACAAGTTCAGGAACAAGTAAATTTACTAAGCTTGTCATTTATTTCATGCAACTTAGTGTTGGATCAAGTGTCCCTTTGTTAGTTAAAAACTATGAGAAAATGTATTACTTCTGGGTTTGCCCCAAAATTAAGAAGACAAGCGTCCTTAGTTTTGTTGGCTAGGTAAAATGGCTAGGTAAAATTTGGAAGTCTGGCTATGCCTTTGAAGCTTTCTCCCAAAAAGTTCCGTTTTGCACCTTCTACTATCTCTGTTGGAACCATATCTACAAACAATGTTATCTTGTACTGATTAATTGGGAATTATTGATATGTTTGAGGTTGCAGATTGCTAAAATTATGGTTTTTTAAGTTGTTTAGTATTCCTAATCAACTCTTTCAGTTCAGCTAGTTGGCCAAAAGAAATAATAACAAGCAAGAAGGCCTAAAAAACAAAAGCACTCTGTCATCAGTCTTTCCATGAGCTTTAGGTAACCTGGTTATGGGTCTGTATGGTCCAGGAAGTATCCAGGGCTGATGTGATGACTTTATTAATGTCTTTTTCTACTTGACATTACGGTGTAGACTAAAAAACACATTAAATCATTTGATGATGGAATGGACTATGTTAAAGCTTAGCAAACTGAACAATGAGCTCTTCTCTCTTGCTTGATATGCATCTGTGATCTGTGTTGATTATTATATGAGTGTGGGTTAGATGTTTTCATCTTCCGTAAAAAAATACAGTTTTTCTTTTATTTGTGAGATTAAGCTAATTTATCGAACACTCTTTGCGTTTTTTTTGCTTTAGGTTGCAGTACCTTGAAACAGTCTATATGCTTACTGTCCTTACTTTTGTAGGTTGACTGCGATGAGCACAAAGGTGTTTGCAGCAAATATGGTGTCTCTGGGTATCCCACCTTACAATGGTTTCCCAAGGGTCTCTAGAGCCCAAAAGTATGTTTTAGAGAATGCATGTCTTTATATTGTTTTCTCCTCCATCTAGCAACTGATGACTCTTTAAATTTCAACTTCTAACATTTTCTGGTATAAGTAATAGAACTAAGAAATTGCTCATGCTTGAGTTTGACGTGATAGGTATGAAGGACCTCGAACTGCTGAAGCCCTTGCTGAATTTGTGAACAATGAAGGAGGTAATATATTTTTTGTTGTGTCAATAGCATACTGTTATCTGAGTAAGGAGCTGTTGTCATTTACTATGTCTGCTATACTATTATTTGGAGAAGCGTTAACCTATTTCTTCCTTTTAAGAAGATGAAATTGCATTATTCTAAGATAATGCAGTTGGAGTGGGAACATGATGTACTCATCAAATGATTTAATCAAGTTTCCTGTTGATTATGAATCGCATTTTTGTTTTTAAACTGTCAAAATGTGCATGCGCATGCATAGAATTTTTTTTCCTTAAAAGGCAACAAATTTTGAGGATCTTCGTGATTCTGTAGGCATGAATGTATTGTTTTCATTGAATTTTCATTTGTAATAGTATGTTCTTAGAATCCTGTTTAATCAAAGCTTTCTCACCTCTCTCCTTACTTTTACTCTATAATTTAGGGACAAATGTCAAAATAGCTGCAGTTCCTTCAAGCGTTGTGGTTCTTACTTCTGAAAACTTTGATGAGATCGTACTTGATGAGAAAAAAGATGTCCTTGTTGAGTTTTACGCACCCTGGTACGTGCACACATAAACTTCTATTGTGCTTTATGTGGATAGGTGGAGATAAAGCAATCATGGAAGTCATATTCTCATAGGCATTTTATATATGGAGTGTGTTGATTATTACTTGTAAACTACTGATGCTTTACCATGTTAGGTGTGGTCATTGCAAGAATCTTGCTCCTGTGAGTGCATTTCTATTTCATCTGATACTTGCATCTATTGAAATATTATTCTCAAGTTCCTTACTTTATTCACTTTCCCTGTAGACTTACGAAAAGTCGCGACAGCACTCAATCAGGAGGCAGATGTGGTGATCGCAAATCTTGATGCTGATAAGTACAAGGATCTTGCAGAGAAGTGAGTGTTTTTATTAATTAGTTATTCTGGTTTAGGTTTTAAATTTATTCTCTTGCTTTAGTCATTTCAAGCGACCATTCAACATTGAAAATACGCATGTCTTCTCCTTCACAGGTATGGAGTAAGTGGTTACCCTACGTTGAAATTTTTCCCAAAGAACAATAAGGCTGGTGAAGATTATGATGCTGGCAGAGACGTAGATGACTTTGTCACTTTCATAAATGAGAAGTGTGGAACTCACCGAGATGCAAAAGGCCAATTGACTTCCAAGGTTTGTGGAAAATTAACCGGGTTTCCCCCAGTTTGGTCGTTGTGTCTGATTTGATTTTATCTTTGTAGGCTGGTACCATTGAGGCCCTTGATGCCATAGTGAAGGAGTTTATTAGTGCACCAGCTGAAGAAAAGAAATCTGTATTTAAAAAGTTGGAGGAGGAAGCTGACAAACTCGATGGTTCTGCTGCAAGGTAATAATTTTACTAATTACATCTCTATAACTCAAAATCACAATCCTTATAAAAACAATTATCGTTGTCCCAGATACGGGAAGATCTATGTGAAGGCTGCTAAGAGCTGCTTGGACAAAGGCTCTGATTATGCCAACAAGGAAATTTTGAGGTTGGAGCGCATGCTTGCCAAGGTAAAAACTTAATCTTGTCAAATTTTGGATTCACAACACATGGGATTGAGTATTTGAAGGATGACAATAGGAAATTGTTTAATTCATCATTACCTTTTTATTTATCCAATCTATCATCCAAATTAAACGTTGTACCTTTGTTTTGATTGTTGATGCAGTCCATTAGCGACGGGAAGAGAGACGAATTCACGCTGAAGAAGAACATCCTAAGAAGCTTCGTCTCAGACGAGTGAGACAATTGGCTTGGTGATTGAAATGCTTGGGGATTGATTATGGTTTAGTTTTTGCTCCCGTAGATGACGAATGGGAGTGAGCTCCTTGTTTTGGTGTCACCAAAAGAAGAGCTGCCTGTTTTCTGCAGGAGCATCAATGTAACCAATTAATTTTAACTTTGTAGTGTTGGGGACTATTAAGTATTTGAATATTGCTGTCATGATCTCAGTTTGAATACTGTTGCTTTTTACACGGTTATTTTGCAAGCTTTATTCCAGCTAGTTCAACATTAATATAGAGGGAAAAACATAAATCCATTTACAGGCAATGAAATGAAATGAATGTCATCTTCTTGCTTCCCCTCTCTGCATTCTCATGTTCTTCCTTTCAAGTGCATTTTCTGAACTGATGGCAGTTCTCCGATCCTGAGAACAACCATTAAGATTTCAGTCAGAAAATGGCTACAACTTTCTGGCTTGAGCAGGATAAGAGCAGAATGCATAGGAGGAGAGGACAATGCAGAGAGTAGAAAGAACATGATAACATGTGTGTTTACACTTTCACTATGTATTATGTATCACTTCTACTAACTTGCTCCAGCAGCTCTAGGCTACACTGTCTAACGACTTCACTAACTGATTGCCTGTGTTAACTACCTCCTTCATCCCTTCCTTTCTCAAATTTTCTTTTAGAATCTTCCTCCATGTATCAAATCAATTATAATTAATTTGTCGCAGTTCATGAGGAACTATGTTGCTGCACTGGCTTCTAAACAGAAGAAACCGAAGGTATACTCCTTTTCATTTTTTCATATTTCACTTATATACGTGGTCAGTGGGGATTGCATATAGGATATCATGTTGAAGATACTGTTCATAACTCTTTAATGATTTCACTTATTAATATAGTCTTTCTTTTTTTTCTAAAGAAAATGTTTTGATCAGTGCATTACCTATGATTTGTCAGGAGTCAGGGCATGAATCTGATTTTGTATAATATTCGGAAGAAGTTCTGTTTAAGATGACATTGTTTGGAGTTTTGGGGAACCATGCATCGGCCTTGCACGTTGCAGCAGTTAAAGCAAATGTTCTGGAAAAACATGAATTTGAGCTTCTTACCCTTGGCAGAATTTTCTAAGACCTTCCTTGACTCTTTTGGGATGCTGGTAATAGTTCCTTTTTAATTAAATGTGAATTCCAGTAAGTTCATAATGGATTACTGTATTTTGTGCTTCTATGCATTGCATAAATGTAGGCTTGGTAAGATAGCTTTTCCTATATCTTTGTGATAGGATCACATAAATAATCAGTTCACAAGTATACCTGATGCGTAGATCATTCGCATATATACTATTATTTGAATTTTACAGGTTGTTTTATGGAAAGGATCATATAGTTATTGCATTTTAACCAAAGTTAGAATTAGGGGCTACGTGAATCTAGTAACGAACCGAACACATTTACCAACCTGCAAAATCTTCCATTCCCCAATATTCAAATCTCATTAATCCAATATGCATCACTGGTATGATCCGTGCAGATTGATACCAACCATCTAACCTAGGCGCCCTATAAAAGGTTCATCGGTACAGTTTCAAATGGTTTGCTATGAAATTGGGAGATAGAAGCAACTCTAGTTTTGGAGATCTCTCTTGCAAATAAATGGCATCGTGTTTCAGTCATAGACTTAGTATCACATATGTTACACTATATAAGTATAATGTTTAAGAATTAGCTGCCTCTAATTGTTTGGATACTAAATTATTTATTCATTGATTGGTACCTGCATTTATGTATGCTAGCTGATATATGCAGGAGTGCTTTGTTTTCAGGAATATGTTAGAGATATTTTACACGACAAAATGTTACAACTTTTGTACTGCAATTTCTTATTTTTATATTCAATGATAGATCGATTACATAGTGTCGTTAACTTGAATATAAATATGTGCATAAATTTCAAAGCATGGAAGAAAATGTATGATGAAAGCAAGAAATTAATTCACCAGCAACGTCCCTTCTTATACAAGTTTTCCTTAAAATAAACTTTTCTTTCAACCTCATTGAACTAGGATCTGGAAAAAAACACTATCTCGCTATTCGCTAATGTTGTTTCACATGTAATTTTGGTGATATTTTTGTAACAGAAATTGCAAGGCACTATAGCCATAATTAAATTCAATTATTGTTTCTTGAAGCATTCTTTTTATCACCTTTTCCCCCTCCCCGTTTGGTGGTCACTATAGAGAAAAATAACCATGCAAAACACATGAAACATTATTTACCAGATGATTGTTATATTATTTTCTCGTGTGAAAAGAATAATTAAATTCCCCAACTCATATCATTGCATAACTTTATACTATTGCTTTCAACATAAATTCTCCAATTCAATCGCTAAAAAAGCAGAGATTGCCATCAAACGTCGTTGTGTATTACCAAAATATTATTGGTGAATTTCTAGTGGAAAACACAATGTCAAATTATTTTGCCAACAGATCAGTGACGGACTGTGGCAAGAAACAACGTGTTTTTGAGGTGTGCCCTAGGTTCCTTGATTCAAAAAATTCATTTTTTTGTGACGGCTGTTCTACTTAGGCAGAGCGGAGTTAAGGAAAACTTCCACTCAGCTGAATGGAAGTATCTAGATGAATTTTGCACTCAGGAGACTTCTACTCGACTGAACCGAAATTGATTTTTTTAGCAGATACTGTTTGATACCTATCTTTTGCTATAGTTGATTTTTTGAACACAAGGTGTCATAATTAGGTACATAAACAAACAAATGAAACAAAAAGAATTAAAACCTACAAACACCAATTGATTGTAGACAAAAATCAAATTGTAAGAACAACACCTACATATCGACGGTAGCATCTGAATGTGGGGACACCTCACACTGGACAGTGTTGGTCGTAGCTAACATATCGATGATTTTATTGTTGGTCGCACACCCATTGGTAAAAGTTCTTATCAGTGATGTTTCAGCAATGTGTAAGATATGTCAATAAAGAATTATCGATTGATTTTACCAGATTTACCGTTAGTAAAATTTGTGGGCAACCCCAAATTATTTGTAGTGAATTACGTTTTGGCTTCCTCTTTGTATGAACACATTGGAAAGGCCTCTTTCACATAAAACAATATTTTCTTTGAAAACAACGCATGGTCACTTTCAAACCCTCTCTAAAGACGCAATACCAAATATGTATGGATTTTTGGATTCGTTGGGAAAAAATTGGTATGACCCCCAATTAAGGTATGCCTATTGCAATATTGCATACCCAAAGAAAAAACAATCAATTACGCAAGTTAATTAATAATAATAAAATAATAATAAAAATATTTAGAAAATAAGTCCATGATCATCTGACCCCATATCTATGTAATACATCACTAATATTTTGTGGCATATGCATGCCCTATAAATCTCGTGGTACACTTTCAAAAATTTTTTTGGAAAGGGAAGTACAATTCAATATGTCCTTAATTGATTACCTCACAAAAATTAGAAAACATGACGTGTGCGTATCAGTCAAGATTCCCCGGTTTTATATAAAGTAGAATATATAAGACCCTACTTAAAATAAAAATAAAAATTTAAAAAAAAAATGTTAATAAATAAAGATTTGAAACTGAAATCTTTAAGTTGGTGTGCGTGGGTGTGGGTAAGGTATCCCGTATAAAAACTTCATATTGTATATACTAAAAATCCTTTATGAGTAAAAATTTTGGTAAAGGGGAATAAGTGGAAAATTTTTACGAATGGGATTTAAGAAAATGGGGTTTTTGTTAGTAAAGTGAAAAAAATGAATAAAGAAAAGAGAGTTAATAAAGTAAAAAAAAAAAAGTAAGAGAAAAAATGCCAAAAAAAAATGACTCACTTATCTTGGGACGTAAAAGAAATGTGGTCGTTTATTTTTGGGAGACGGAGGGAGTATATAATTTTCTTATCAAAATATTTGGTATATATAATTTTCGGTATAACCAATCTCAATGTTGATATTGTACCGCCTTGGCCCCGGGGGCCCCAGTATTATATTATAAATATAATATATATATATATATATATATATATAAATATATTCGATATTCACGGATATATCGTTTTTTTGGGGTGTATTGATGTCGGTATATACATGGTATATCTAAATAGCGGGATTTACCGTAGTCATGGTATATAACGAAATTTGGTATGTTCGGTATTCCCCGTAAGTTGTACACCATTATTTAGGTATTCTTTCCCCCCCCTAGAATCAATTAAGTGCCTCATTATCCTTTAAAGCAGACACAATAAATGAACAACTATGTTCGTGCGAAATGTCAAATTTCATATCCCACTACTAGGTTTTGGGGGTGTTACACTTACGCCATGAACTTCAAATAAATTAGAGTTCCATTTCTACAATATGTGTTACGAAAATCATAGGTAAACTAAATTTGTCCACCCCCAGAGAAAGAAAAAAAAAACCCAAAAAAAAAGGAAAATAGGATGAAAGTTTTTATGTGGCATTGATAAATATTGTCTTAATAGGCAAGGTCAAAAAGGCGTATTGATGGAAAAGTATACAGCTAGCTTTGTACGTTTCATGGAGGATTTGAGAAACTCTTTGAGTACCTTCACAGTTAACTCCTTGCCTTTCCTTTCCTTTCTCAAGACAACACCCTCATTCCTCATCCAAAATCAACATACATAATATTTTTAAATAAAAATCAATCGGGGGGGGTGGTCGGTTAAAGCTTGTCTTGTATGTAGTTTCCCCGTAGCATGTCCCCGATTTTTGGTCGATTATTGGTGTGAAAGCTACCCTTCTGTTATCAAGTCTAAAAATGAAGCAACCCCTAATATCCAATGATCATCCCTTTATATTTTTTTTAAGAAGAAAAATTTCCATCATTACCCCATCTTCAAACCCCTTATGTTTATGTATCTACTATATTCAAATTCTTTTTTTTATCTACAAAGGACCTCCCTTTTTTTAGACATATCTGTTTTGTTTTGAGTTGAAGATTTGTATATTGAATTTAAAATTTGGGGGGATAAAATAGTGATCTCAATTCTTTCTCAAAATAGATAGATAGTCTAGAAATAAAAAGGAAAACTAGTCTATTAGTGGAAAGCTTTTTGTTTTCCCTTATAGCGTTTTCAAATGAAGAAGTAATGATTTGAGTGAAAAAAATAATAGAATTAATGGTTTGATAATTTTAAATGTATATGTTTGATTATGGCTTGTTTATAAAAGGATTCAAAAGTAACGGCTTATTAATTTGGTTGGATACCAACGGCTTTTTTGAAAGTGAAACCAATTAAATAATCCTTTGATATTTCTTTTTGACAGATAATTTGCTTTAGGGAAAAATTAACTCCCCTCCCACCAAAAATGCTTACAATTTCATTCTCGTACATTCATGTCACAAATATCAATGCCATAAATTTTTTTATTATTTGTACATTTAGATATTTTTATACTGATTGTATTTTGTTTTATTAGTTATTTATTTATTTTAAAAAATTAAATTTTTAGTTGCAATTTAAAAAATTTAAATTTTTAAAAAAAGAAAATTTATTATTATTTCCCATCATCAATTTATAATTTTTCATTTTTTCCCAAAAATTATTAAGTTGATATTTGGAAAGAATTATTTTCAAAAAAAAAATAAATTTAACTTACACAAGAAAAAATTAATTAAATTTGAAGTCTATTAATTAAAAAACCAACCAAAAAAACATTTTAAATAAAAATGCATTTTGTATAAGAATCTAATGGAAAAAAAAAAAAAAATAAAATACATTAGTATAAGGAGTTAACCCAAAAAAAAAAAAAGAAAATAAAATGTACTTTAAATTTTTACAAGGACCTCTAAATTTTTTATGTCTATATATTTATATATTGCATCCCATTAAACTAGTGTTGTTGTTTACCTCTTAAAAATATGATTATAAAATTCAAATATATACGTGAATTAATCAAAATTTCCCATACTAAAATTTAAAAAGATATTTAAAAAAGGTGACAAGACGCAACAAGGTTCCCAAAAAATTGAAGCAATTACATTACAGAATCACTAAATTAATTACAGTTAAATCCGATCTTAAAATCAATATACACTATAAACATAAATTAGCTTGAAATATGATCAAAACCCCCATATTATTTCAACAAAATTTTGGTCCTCATGGGGCCCTTAAAATAAAATTTCAAATGAAAATTAAATTTACTCTGTTCCCTTAAAATCAAAATAACGTACGTGTCCGTAAAATTGAAGGTAATTTATGATGATGGTGATGGGGAAGTGGGGCATTGTTTAAATCAGTGAATGAATTGAATTTTGTGAGAAAAATTATAAAAAAGAAAGGTGGTTAAATACAGAATTAGTTGTTGCTAATTAGAAAAGAATGAAATAAAAATAAAAATAAAAATAAAAGATGGAGGGGAAAACGGATTGGGGGGGGACCGGAAAAAGCGATGTTAGGTCTTCGTTTTTTGACTCTATCTATCTTTTTCCCTAGTAGTTTTTTTTTTTAATTTTCTTCCTCCAAGGTAATCATCATATGTGTATAAAATTGCCATTTTTGCTTCCATTAAATAACCCCTCCTCCTTAATTATCTCTTCTATTTATCTTCTTTTTCAAGTCCCAATCAAAGAATGGAGGGGGGGGGAAATAAAAAAAAAACACACACATACACTTACACAAAAAATCTTTTAAACTTCTCCGTACTAAATAAGTACTTAGTAAATGAGGAAGCCTGAGCATAATTGGGGATGGTGAAGGAGAAAGTGGGAGGAAAGGGCTGAGGAAGGGGCTGTGGTCCCGGGGGGGAGGATGAGAAGCTGATGAAATTTCATGGGGACGAAAGGGCAAGGGTGTTGGAGGCATTTCCAAACCCGGGCTGCAGCGCTTTTGGGGAAAAGCTGCCGCCTGCGTTTGGGTCAATATCTTCCCCGGGTCTCCGGGGGCCCTTTTCCCCTCAGGAAGACTCATCATCCACCATTCCCTTCTTGGCAACAGGTAATTAACCTATCTCCCTCTATCAAAATTTTTGTTAATAGAAAATTATTTTTCAATTTAAGACTTATTTTTTTGGGTTTAATTCCACAAATGAATAAAAATTGTTTTTTTTCATTCATTTATTGCCTTTTGAAATTTATGATCAATCCAAAAACTGTTAATAGATCCCAGAATAAACAAAAGCATTTGTTAAAATCTCTTTAATAATTATTTTTTTAGAGTAATTATTAATATATTTTTTAATCTAAACTAATTATTTTAGTTAACAACTTGTGTATGGTAAATTTCTTGGTTCTTAATTTAAAATTTTCTTTTAAAAATTGGGTGGTATTATTCAATTAGTTTGAAATTTTTTACTAGAATATCTCAATTGGATAGAAAAATTAATAAAAAC
Organism: Salvia hispanica; assembly: GCF_023119035.1. Lineage (NCBI taxonomy): Eukaryota > Viridiplantae > Streptophyta > Magnoliopsida > Lamiales > Lamiaceae > Salvia > Salvia hispanica. The sequence goes on from NW_025951585.1 coordinate 21,727, forward strand.
TAAATTAACCAAAATGGGAAAGAGACCTTATCAGACTAAATTTTTTTGAATTGTTATTTCTTTGGGCCACTTGATGATTATTCACAAAACATAACCTCACTCATATACAGAAGCCTTATTTATAAATACACCCATGCAGACACCAACTTGCATTCTACGTCAAAACAAATATACCAAATTTATTTAACAAAATTAGGTTAAATTTAATTATTACTATTTTACTTGTTATTAGCATGATAATAATTATTATTTGTGCAACAGGTGGTCTCAAATCGCAGCCCGTCTTCCCGGAAGGACTCGACAACGAGATCAAGAACTCGGAACTCAACAATCAAAAAGAGGTTAAAGAATGCCGGCAACACCACTACCACCACCACCACCTCATCGTCTCCGAACAACAGCGACTCCTCCGACCACCACCCCCTCAAGGCCGGAGGGGCCACCGTGTTCATGCAAGAGTACGAGGTAGCCGGCGTCTGCATGGACTCCTCGTCTTCCTCGTGCTCGTCCCTCGCCACCCATCGCAACCCTTTCATCCCCCTCATGGATCATCACCACCACCACCACAACAACAACATATTCGACATAAACGGCTGTTCCAATGTTCAATTTGGGACATGAGGCTGGTGTGGAAACCCTAGGGGGGCTTTGGGGGACTATGGGGCAATGGAGCCCTATGTGATGGGATTGGAAAATGACCTTTCTGTCCCTGGATTGGAAGTTAACAACAACAACACTACTTCCAATTATGACAAGAACATTAGTGTCAACGATGCCCATTATCTTAGTAACAATAATAACAATAATAATAATGATCATGGAAGCATCAAAGTAGAGGAATTGGTTGGGGTTGGGAATCATTGGCAAGGAGAAACCTTCAAAATGGGAGAATTGGATTGGGAGGGTTTGTTGGCTAATGTCCTCCTTACCTTACCTTGATTTCCATCTTGAATAATCCACCCACTTAATTTCTCTTTGTCACCTTCAATTATCTACCCAAATCTCTTCTTGTTTGTTTTTTGTCGATCAATAAATCCCTTCTAGGCAAAAGTGGGTAGCTAGGATTGAGACACGTCACTCCCCGGAGATTAACGTCTTTCTGCGAAGCAAATGTGAATAGTCAAAATGGATTTGTCAGACGTTAAATAACAGAATAAAGGATATAATCTACATATATATAGCAGTTGTATTTTTGAATTTATGTATTTTTAGCATTTTGTATAGATAAATCAATAATTTGTTAGCATGTATGTGGAGCACTGTACTACGATATTCCTGAAATTTTTTTTAGTTGCTAGCATAGCTTCCTAAAAAGTTGTAACTAGTGTTTTTTTTTGCTTTAATTTTTTTATCTATCAAGTCTTCATTTCCTGTTAATATCTCTTTTCTTTTACTGTTTTATCTAGTATATTTGATCTACAGTGTTAGAATTAGTTAAACTCGGTCTGTTTGCGTGATGGAGAGAATTATGTACGCTTTAGTAAGATTTTTTTAATTGTATGCTATTATGGGCAAGGAGTTGTGATTAATTTAGAACTCTATTGAAATAAGAACTTGATAACTAATTAGTTCACTGAAGTCATTAATATCAGTTAACATCACAAAACATACTTATATTGAATCAGGAACTTATATGTTTTGTGATGTTCAACTGATATTAATGAAACAATCAGCTGATATGATCTTCAGTTCTCATTTTAATGGCGATATTTGGGAAATATATAGGTACTCTACAAATGAGATATCTCTCTATATACTATTATGAATGAAAAATTAATTACACTAAACTCGTTTTTAGTTATCTTACTAATGCAAATAAGACATAATCTGAAGCTTAACTAAGTCGAAATTTTTTTATTGCAATATAATTAGTTATATGGTCATATTCTAAGCGTCGTCTCTTGGGTCTATTTCTAACAAACAAACATGATGGAGCCATATATGGTTGATTTTTGTGATTCACGTTTCCTTTTAATTGACAAGATCTTATGAATTAACACCACTCTAATTAATCTTTAATTTGTCAAGTTAAACGTAAACATCACTAACTATCTTTAGATTAGAATTTATTATCTTACAAAATCCAAGAAAGATAGAGCTAGTATGACTTAGTAGCTTGAGAAACTTTGCTAGGTATCCTTAAAAATTTAATAAGTTTGTACGCTATGATTATTAAATACATGTAAATACAAATAAAACATAATTAAAGCTTTTTAGGATTCAACATTTAGAAACCCAAACCTAATGATGTTTACACACACAGATGCGGGTAAAATGCATTTAGTTGGTTCCGCAATTATTGGCTAGTGGAAAGTTATATTATATATACATGGGATTAATTAAATACAAACTCTAAATTTTGTACAAACTACAAACTATGATCTGAATCATTAAAAAATGTCAACAGATGACAAAATTATATCAACAGAAAATATCAACACAATGTCAACGGTTGATGTTGTGTGACATTTTATTGACATTTTCTGTTGATGTATTTTTATCATCTGTGATATATTCTACGTCAGATCATAGTTTGGAGTTAGACAATATATAGGTTTGCATTATATCACTACCCATATATACATATTATAATAAGATCAAAATCAACAAAAACTCGAGGTGAGAAATCACTATTCCAAACAGTCGAACTATAGATTAAATCTAAAAAACAAGCAAGCTCATGCGTTATAAATTTGCAATTAATTAATTATAGCCCAACTAAAGTCATGAAATACTTGGAATAAGTAGTCACACGTTGCTGTCTCTTTCGACTATCATATCACATACCACAACCTTTTCTTGTCATAATTTGTTAAGGCGAATTTTTTCATGTATTTTCAAAGTTCAAACACAAAATTATCATTTGATGAATGGTGAGAACGTACAATTATCATGGACAAAAAAGTGGAGTAACAATTTGAATTCAATAGTCGACTGCACATAAAAAAAAGGACCTGGAACTTTTTAATTATTAAGCAATGCTCCTCAAGGCTTACCGAGAATCATGGAACTTATAGGTCTTGTCATGAAAAATCAAAGAAAATAAGTGAGGTTATGGAAAAAACGATGGAAATGGTGCGAGTTTAAAAAGTTAATTTTCAGTTTTGGAAGAAAAATAAGAGAGGTTATGGAAAAAACGACAAAAATGGTGCGATTTCAAAAGTTAACTTTATGTAGGACCAAATCAAATTAGGGCCGACATGCACGTTTGCTTGAAGAAGTTGCTATTTTATATATGAAGTTAATTTAGTTACTAAGTTAATTCTATCACATGTTTTTTTCATGCATCAACTTTAATGAACTCTTCAGCTTTTTTCTAAGTGTGAACTACCTTTTTGGTATCTAAACTTTGGATTGGTATTAAATGAGGTACTCAAAACTTTAAAAATGTCATCATATATTTATAGATTTGATTTAATATCCCCGAACGGACTCTAATTTGCACTTTCTAGACTTTTTTTTTGGTCTAATATATTCTCTAGCACTTAAGGGCATTCTAGTCTATTTGCAATGAGAGAGGCTACCATTATTTCCTTTTTAAAATTTGCCCAGAAATATAATCAAATTTGTGTACGATATATCAATCCAATAATACGACAATTTAATTTATTTGAACTTCTTTGATCACATATAGACTAAAATGTTCCTTAAGAACTGGAGGGTATTTTTGAAAAAAAGTTTAAAAGTTCAAAATTACTTCCAATGATATAAAATCAAGTCTATGGACGTGTAGTGATATTTTTAAAGTTTGAGTATCACGTTTGATAACAATTTAAAATTTAGGTACCAAAAATGTAGTTCACTTTTTTCTTATATACTCCTCGTCCGAGAATAGAAGTCTTGTTTCTCTATTTTAGTTCATCCGCAAATAGAGTCTCGGTTCATTTTTATCATAAATGGTATAGGCTCTACCTTCCACTAACTTATTCCAATCACATTTAATTTAACACTAATATATACAAGTGAGATTTCAGGTTGAACCGTAACCGCGATTCAGTTTTGTGATTAACCGCTAGAACCGAAAACCTTGGGCATCTCTATAAGCAGCCGACAAATTAAAACTGGTGCAAAACGTATTATCGTATGACTATGGATAAGTAAGGATAGAAACTCTAGTTTCTTTAAAAGAAAAGTATTATGAATAATCAAATTGACTTTAAACAATAAAACCTGGTATTATAGTGTGGTAATGAAACCTTAGGAATTTAAAAGAAAATAAAATACAAACTAGAGAATCAAAAGTAAATATATTTCGCAACCATCACGCCAATTTCAAATCATTCCAAACAAAAAACATTTTCAACATTATCTGCTAGAACGGCATCAACTACCCTCTAACACCGTCATTATAAACACCACCGAATTTAACCAACACTAAAATACTGGTCACAAGAGACCAAAATATTCTTGCTAAAATGCTCGCAAACCACAATGCTCACAAAATTCTGCGAGCACATCGTATGTTCTCATGATATCCCCGCATTTCCAGTCACAAGGGCGCGACCGGTCCGCAAGAACTCTAGCTAGCACAATTGCTTGCTAACTTCCAAAATTAGTGACCACAAATTATGCACACCGTGTTCAATTTCAGTTGGAATTTTGGCGAGCACCAGCGGAATTGATTTGTATATTTATTATTTTGAAAATGTATTGGCTCCGAGGTTTGCTAACGAAAATATGGTCTGGATGAGTTTGAATGGTGGAAATGAACTAAGTTGAAATGATTTGTCACCCCACTCATAGGGTAGGGTATTTTGATTTATTTTTGTAAAATAAACAATCCAAGCGAATTCTTAGGGCTCAATTTAATTTAATTTTCCTTCGAGCTTTCTCTATGGACAGAATACGTGAATTGTATGTGTTAATTAATTTCAATTAGTATACTATGAATCTATGATATTCTTGGCAGTCTATTTATTTGGATTTCCTTCTCTGAATTAACAAACCATCATTATGATCACAAAAATAATACTACTATAAAATAAATACCATAAATCATGATTTAAGGTGATACTCGTCGAATTTCAACATCTTCCACATTCAGCGTTCGCCATACTTGATTCCTTTAAGGGGTTACTTGGGAGGTAGAATGGAACGAGGAATGGATTGACATTCCTACCTCGAGTCCATTCATTTGCTTGGTATTTTATATCCTTAGGAATCGTCATTCTATTTGGAATCACCGTTCCCATTCCATTCCACATGGAAATAGTCATTCCATCCATTTAGGTATGGAATGACCATTCTCATTCGCTGACGACGCACATACACAACAACACATACGTGCCACACACACAACAACACATGCACATACACACACACACAAGCACATATGCGCACACACACACACCCCACCACGATGTACATAGGGATGTCAATCGGGCGCCGTCTTGAGCTAACCTACCTCGTTACGGGTCAATCGGGTGCGGGCTAATCGGGTTGTGATTTCTTTCGGTTATAAAAGTTCAACCCTAACCCTAAAAGCTTGGGTTTCGGCTATGAGTTAATCGGGTTACGCCAATAATATTAACATCGATCAATCCAATAAATAATTATTTAACTTACTAATATTCATACAATGTAAAGCATTTAATTAGGATATATTTGAGATATATGCTTAAACTCAATCATAAACATGATCAAATACTAATATTTGAGATATTTCGTGAAATTTTAATGCATGTTTTAGAAATTTAAATATTTTTTTAGTGAATTTGAAGTTTTTAATTTATTTATCAATTATTATATTAATAAAAATTCAATATATTATTTGTATATTTAATTATATAATTGAAAGTTATGTTTTTAGTTAAAATTAATTAATGAAGTGTCGAATTAAGAGTAAAAAAATAGAAACTTATCGGGTTTCGGGCCGTCCATCGGATTTCGGTCGGCCTAACGGTTGCGGGTTAATCGGGTGCGGGCTAATCATGTTTTGATTTTATCGGCTAGAAATTTTCAACATAACCCTATAAATTTGGCGAGCTATTTGGTCGCCCACGGATTCACGGGGTACATTGACATCCCTATATGTACACACACTAGCACATATACACACACTAGCACAAGCATACACCACAAATGCGAGACACTCATTTGTGTGTATACTAGTACAAATTAATTTGATCCAAAATATTAATATATACCAAATATTTTTTCTAGAACAAGTTAGAGAGGAATAAAGGAAACTAGAAGTATATAATGAAAAAAGTATACTCCTAGTCCTAGTTCTTATTATTAATGCTTCCATAAATAAATGAAAAGAAAAGAAAATTTGTAGGGCTTGCATAACATAAAATACTTCAGTGGCAAATTTGGTCCTTCGAAGGAAATATTGAGGATATATATTTCTTCTTTTCTCTATAAATTGATATACTCACATAGAAACTTGAAAATATAATTTAAGAAACTTGATTGCCAATACATTGTGTCAGGGTTTTGTTGGTCTTATCCCGAGATAAATAACAAAAAATTTAGAACAAGACTTTTAGAGCATTGTAGTTCGATGGAATTTTTCCTTTTTAATAAAGTAAATAATGTGGGTGTGAACACAATCCTTTATCAACAAACGATAAATAAATTAATTAGCAACCAAGCCCAATTAACCAAGCCAGAAAGGAGAAAGCAGATTGATTAATATGATAAACTGATCAATTATTATTTCTTTATGTCTAGTCACCAAATAATCTTTTTCTGTTTCAGGAAATAAAGAAAACAGACATCTTGTCTCAATGATTAACGATATATGATGATTAATCATCACATCACATGTTCAATTCATCTATATATATATACCATTAATTAATTACTAATATTTTCCATCCATCAACTTAAAGCTATTATCTCCAACCCTATTTTGTTCAAATTTAGCAGCTAGCTAGCCGCCTGGTAAATTACTTTACAATTATCAAAAACTTTATCAAATAAATTCATATCGCATCAAACAAATCCTCCCAATATTTGGTCTTTCCTAATTCTTTTGAATGTCATTTCACAAACGTTTAAACATCTCTTTCAGTTCAAAGGTTTTCTTTTGAACATCGTAATTATGTCAGGTGTGCATTGGAAATATGATTTGGTACATTTATCATCAAATATTGACTCTAAATAACTTATAACTGAGAGTAATTATGGTGAACAGACGCATGAAAGTATCGAAATGATGCAAATTACGTTATTTATGTCATTATTTACCTGACTAGTAATTAAAGAGAATGAATGAAAGATAGTTACATACATAACTAGGGTTTACATAATTACAGGTGTTATATTGCTAACTCATCATTAAATAGCTAACTACAACTAAATAATAGGCATTACATCAAATCAAGGGTCAAGATTATACAACCAGGAGTATCAATACAATGTATACAAAATATCAATTAGAGTATTAAATCAATTGATAATAAATTATTTATAAATATCTCAAAACTTTAAATGCATATAACTATCTTCATTTCAATTATTTTTGCGACAACGTATATCAAGTTAAAGATATTTTTACAAGGATTCCAACGAGATCCTACATGCATATGTTTCCATGTCAAAATTTGATAAAATTTTCATAAATGCTCATATATTTCGTAAACAGTTTTATATAAATACTGAATATAATACTTATACAATGTCAATATTAAATTGTGTTAACATTGTTATGTCTTCGTATTGATATATTTAATACACTATATTCATAGTGTGATCCTAAACCCTAAATTTGATACTTATCTTTTTAATATTAAAAAATGAAAATAAAATTACACATTACAATTTATAGACCATTAGATCTCTAAAATCATATAGTCTTAAATTAGTTTTAGTTAGCAGTTACGGGATGAGTTATCAATTGATCACATCCTCATATATAATTACATTTGTATAGTGTCGAGTTCGTTCATTTGATAATACTACTGATTAACTTGTTAATCACATGATATATAACCTCATAGACTGAAAGCATATTGACGCAGTTTCGTCTGACCAAGCTAACGATGCAAAAAACATCACATAATGTTTATTCGTGTGGTGCTTGCAAAATGGCTTGACATGTCAAACTCATCGTTTTGTCATGGCATATCTGGATCTCAGCCATCTGACATCGTTAAAGGGGGTGACATCGACATTTTATTATTTTTTCGGACATTTTATAATTTCCGAATTTTAGTGTATTCCCTTTTGAGTTTCTAGGGTTTTCAAACATCTTATACATAGTGGCTTTCCCTATATATTATAATAAGTTTTTTTTATCTATATTAATATATTTCAAATTCAAGAAACTAAAGTTTATGTGTTTTATCTATTAGTTCGATCATTTTTATGGCAAATTTGCATCACATACTGATTCATTATATATGTAATTAATAAATTAAATACCAACCTATTTTTTGTTTGATATTGACAAGACAAGTGAAGAGATTATTTAGTAAATATTTTATATTTATTTTTACAGCTAAAAGAAAATGAAAGCCTACTTTAGAGGCTTTTATAAGATGAATCAATGTGCAACAGTGTTTTGTATGCTTTATGAATTTTTGCTTTTATTCTTGGTTCTTTATTGAGATCTTTCTGATTCAATTACGACATTGATCTTATCGATGTGCATTCAAGTTTGCCCTACGGCCCCTACCATATGTGATATGTTGCATGTGTAAACATTTTATTCTAATGTTGGTTTTTGTTTTCATACTAATTAAACAAAGAATGGGAGTTAGAGATAAGCAATAGTTTCTATGAAGTTCGATAACTAGCTAACTAGTGTCGTATCATATTGAGTTATAATTTCCTCATTTTTATTAATATACCTTGGTTTAGTGGCAGATCCAGAACTTGAAAAAGGAGGGATGAAAATTTAATACTATATATTAAATATAGTTTAATTTTAATAATAAAAATATTTTTTTCCCTTTTTTCCTCAGTAAAAGTTGAATCAATCACAAGAATATTAAAAAGATGAAGATTGTTAAGGTTCAAACCATCCCATATTCGGAGAATTAGAAAATGATGTAAGCAATATATACTTAATATAATTGCAACCTAGCTCTACTTTACTAGTATAAAGCCTTTTGGGGAGCATCCCTAAAGCAAAATTATAGGAGCTCAGCCTACGGTGGATAATATCATATTAATATGGAGTTAAGATATACATAGTTGAAATCTAACAATTATCTCTAGTGTTAAAAAAAACGTTGGCAATCACATATCTTTGAAGCGAATAAAACAATTTAACATACAGTAATAAATTGATAAAAACGTTTGTGTTTAGCAATTTTCTTTTGATTTCGTACTGAACTTAATGCACTTGAAATTCAAAAGAACAATTCGTCCATATTGGTAGTAATGTTCAGCCAAAATAATTCGACCATATTTCTATCACGTCAACTCAAATGTGTTTTCTGATTTGAAAGTAACATTCAATCTCAAAATTGACAAAAAATTGGACTATTTGGGCTTCAATAACTGTACAAAGTCGAGGTTCAGCCAATATAATTCCCATTTTCATCTTATTACTGTTCACACGATTTTATTTTATAGCTTGAAAATAGAATTAATAATGATTGTCTATTGACTATTCATCTTCTAGCATAATAATTTCACACCCAAAAAATTAATACTGTAGTTGAGAAGCGTCTTTCTACGCATTTCTTAGTCTTACACTGTATTGTTGTTAATGTCAAGCAAATTTTCTTATGCACTAAAATATATACTCCCTCCGTCGAAAATAAGAACTTTAGGGACGGCATGAATTTTAATACGAAATTGGTAATGTATGAGATGTTAAAGAAAGAAAAAGTGATTGTAGTATTGTTAATGGATAATAAGGCTTATCTCAAGAGATACAAACTTGCTAAAAAGAAAGTCAACTACTTTTATGGAATAGAGCAAAATGGCAAAAGGAAATTATTGTTTGAGACTTTGGGGTTAGTGAGAGTGTATATGAGAAGATTTGATGAAACCTTTAGGCGCTATGAAAGCCCATCCATAGAGGTCCATGGTTGAAGCTCAGCCCAGTCGCATAACCTCCCAATATTACAAGCCAGGCCCAAGCGTCGTTGATATTGAACTTATTATCAAAAGTAAATTTTAAATTTTCTAAATTGGAATTACACATTCACAGTGGGATTATATATAGCATGTCTAAGAAAAAGAGTGATCAACTATATTGAACATTCCTGACCTTGATGTACTAATAGTATTTAGTTAGTGTACTGAATTTTATCTTGTATTCCAAATGCCAACTAAATAGACATATTGTTGTTAATGTCAAAAAAATTTTATACGTATGCCAATTCATCCCATGAAAATAGATATACGACAGAATAGTATTTTTTTTAAAGAATATTTTTTTAACACCTATAAAACCTCTCTCAACAATTGATAACGTTTTTTTAATATACAAACGCTTCATATAAATCATTGATGTCAGAGCTTTACACTATTCAATAAATTGTGTAATTCATGTATAAGAGAAATCTAATAAACGAAGAGGTTATATTTATCGTCTATACTCGAAGTAATGACGTACTGTCAGATTATTTAATTATTATGGTAGTTTTGGTAAATATATAATTTGGGACAATGATGGTGGAACTCATGATAACTTGGTATAAAAGTTAAAACTGGCCTCTCATTTGATAGTATTAATTATTTGTGGTAACTTGATACTGTTGGCTTCCATCATTTCGAATTATAATTAGCCCAATCTTATATGCCAATTCACCCCCACTATCTCCCTTCGACACCACGAATTTATGCTTTTGGACCATTTCTATCATTATATTTTTTTCACAAAATAACCTTGAAAGTTTCTTTATTTTCCCCCATCATATGCAGCTTCGTATGGTTCATTTGCTATATTGCGTTTAATAACTTCAAACATTTTCAAGTCTCGTGTTTTTATTAGGACATAATGTTTATTTTGAAATTTTGTCGTATGGATTGTGTACACGTCAGAAATGTCACATGTGAATTTTGGTGTGCCGTATTAAGATTCGGTCACTGTAATATTTTTATTGGGACATACTCCTATATATATTTATTTTGAGATAGCCGATAGGTATTTTGGGAGTATGAAATTAGACTACATTGATATTTATAAATGACCTACCGATAGGATCATAGGCGCGGGGAATAATTGTTTAATTTTGTAATAACGGGTAATAAGGAATGGAGTAGTTTACACAATGCACTACAAATACTAACTCGTAGGGGTATATATATCACCGTGTATTCACACCCTTGCAAGTTAAATCGATTTTGTCACGCTCGAATAAATATCATATCTTCCCATTTTTAAATGAATTTAATAAAAAACGGAAAATTCGTCATATTGGTTCAAATGAAAATTCTTTGGACGAGGTAGAAGAATAATTGACCAAACATAGGCTCATAATGATAACCCTTCACCATCAAATCATCCACTTACATTCCAACTTAATGAGAATTGAATTGGGGTTAAAATTGGACGTTTGACGTATTAAAAGGGCAAATGATGATGTTATAGTTATATATACGGAGTACTACAGTAGTAATATGATAAAAAAAATATTATTAATAGGATGAAAATAGAACAAGAGAGTTATAAGGTGGAAGCAATCAGTTTTAAAGGCCTCTGCTTTTAAGGTGGGTGGGTATGGAGATGGGATGGGAAGGAGGAAAAAAGCATATACCAAAGAATGGTTGACTATGGTATTGGTAGGCCTTTTGGTTCACACCCCATCAAACCCCATGCACCAAATCCCAATCGTCTAGCTCTAACTCACTCTTTTTCCCAATCTAACCCACCAACAAATATTCAAAAAGTTTGATGTGGACATCCATGAAATTGAAAGCACCAACGGACAAGTATTTACCCTTTGATTATTCCAATTCGGGGGCTTGGATTTTGATATTCCTGGGATTTTGGTCGTTTGTGATTGCTTCTGCTACCGCTCTAAGGCCTCATCCCCTTTTCCCCTTCGGATCCCGACGCTCCTCTACTAATTCTTTCCCTTTTTTCCATTTTTTTTTCTTCTAGACTTAGTATTTTCACTTTTATTATCATAACATATGAAATCAAATTATTATGGTGTACTTGAATCAAAACATACATAAATAAATTTTGGGGAAACAATGAGATTTAATTAGGATGTCATCCACATTAACATTGCCAAGAAAAACATCACTATGAGTTTGGTTGCTATGATTTATGACGCTATATTATCTAAATTTTCAAAATTTTACAAATTTTTGTGTACTTGCACACTGTTCTGCACTTTGTGCAAATTTGGGGCATTTAACTTTGTAGTGTAGTATTTAAGTATAGATCAATAGATGCCATTGCCACCCACCCCCGTGAACGTTTATACTTTGATATTTTTTTTAAATTTTAAAAATTGATTACTTGTTTTTCACAAAAATTAAAAATAATTGAGGTGACTATGTAAGATTTAATTTATATATAGCTATCGAAAAATCCAGCCCAAGAACTCCACTATAGCTTTATTTAGCGGCCCCCTTTTAAATTTTCCAGCCCCAAAAAAAATTAATTAATTTTGTAGGAAAATCCCCACCCATCTTTAGCCCAATAAAAACGACATTTTATAGCAATTGAATCAATTGGGGGAATATAGTTTTTTAAAAGTTGATGTAATTAATTGGTGCGGGTTTTAGGAACCGAAAAATTCAATTGGGAGAGTGGAACCCTCTGGTGCCCAAAACCCAAAATTAAAAGCTTTTAAAATTTTTTAAACCAATCTTATGGTAACCCCCCAACCCCTTTTCCATCCCCCCTCCTATCATCAAATTAACCTTTGGTCGTCTCATTTTTCAATCTCACAGGAAAATAAATTATTTTTAACATATCAATTCCTAAAATTAAAAAAAAAGTTTTCCCTTTTTTTAAAATAAAAATTTGGGGATCAGTAAAAAGGGAAAGGGAGAATTTTTTGTAGAAATTGGATATTTTGAAAAATTTAAAAAGGTTTAATATTGGGCCCAAAAAATAACCATGTATGGTGCGGGGAGAAGCATGCAAGATTTCTTAGAATCAAAAGGGGCTTCCTTTGGTAATTAGAGTGAGCTTAAGATCAAAATTCAATGTGTTTTGGGGGGATTTTGGCCAAATATAAATCTTAAACTTGTTTGGTGGTCCTAGATAATAGTTATGATAAGAAACATAGGACCCAGGTCTATAATTTCACATGTCATGTAATTAATTCCAAACGGAGATTAATTTCCTCATTTTTTTTTGTTTTGTTTTTTTACAACACTAGATAAAATATAGTACATCTACAACAAAAAATTGGGTCGAGATGCATTTTTTTAACCAATAATTCAGGGGTAAAATGTTGAATTTTTTTCCCCCAATTATGCAATTTCACCTATAAATTGGGGAAAAAAACTTTGTAGAGTGAAATGGGTACAAAAAAAAATTCAATGCAATTTCGTCATGTAATACCTTCATTATTCCATTATCCAACATGTAAGAATTAGTTTTCCTTCTAAATTTATCACCATTGACTGCTGATATAATTGTCTCTTGGGTTGGGAGTTCCAAAATTTTTATTTCGTCAACTTTCTTTTATGCGTGAAATAAAATTATGCTATGGCGATAATGTCGTCGTCCATTTTTATATTCGTAGTTGTTGATATTTTTTAAAAGGGGGGATGAGTAATTTGTCCCGGGTTTTTTTAAACAAACGTAAGATAAGTTTTCGCAAAAAAAATTGGATCATCTTTTTAATTTTCTTTCAAGGGAAAGAGCAAAAATATATTTTGTGTTGCATATCAGTAATCAACTCTACTTTTAAAGTCTAAATAGATTCTAAATTTGCTTGAAATTCTTCATAATTTTAACCAGTTTTTTTTGATTTTTCTCTAAATTAGTGAATGAAAACTATTTCAAACTTATTTTTTTTATTTTGATAAATTAATTTCATAAATGAAATATATAGGTTTTAAAAAAAAAAGGGGATGGGCAGTTGGAATTTTTGAATTGCTAATGTATATTTCAAACATATTAATATATATTTACTATTTATTTAAAAATGTTGTTTTTTCTCTCTGAGTAGAACTAAAATATGATGTTGATGACCTAGCTGGGATAATACCTGGTTGAATAAAGCTTTTGATTAAACCGAATGCATTTGATTAAAGAAGAGTATAAAAGAATAATATCCGAACTCGTTTTATTTTCGTTTGTCGGCATCTTTTTTTTTGATGAAATGTGGGAATTTATAATATATAATACACTCAAAAAAAGTTTGTTTGGTTTCCCTTATTCAGGGGGTGATAACCCAGGAAGGCTCTTGCTATCTTTCTCTACAATCGAAATATAAAAGAAATTAATTCAAGAGAACTTCGTAGTTGTGCCGTTTCTACATTCCAAATTAAGCAATCACACACAAATTAATCCAGTCATGTTCTTTTAGATACCATGTTTCTTCATGTCAATGATTCAACACAGCTGGAGATATCATCTCATTGATCAAAACCGGGTGATGCCGGAAAGTGGGTTTCCGGTTTTGTCTTCTTCCAAACGTTAGTTCGTTTGTTTGTTTGTTAGGGGTTTTTATGATACATATATACTTGTATATCATGATTAATTTGTCCAGTTTTCTTAGGAATGTGTTCAAGAGGGATGAGCTAGGGTTGGGATAATGGGATAGCTTCCCGGCTGCCCTTGCTTTTTGGGGGCCCAATAGCGTTTTGATTGACCGGCCTTCATCGGGCACTTGGGCCCGGGGAGTGGCAGCAGTGGGGGTTTCCATTGCCATTTTCAACCAAGTTTCCCAAAAGTCACCATATTCCCCTTGAAGCATCACCACCTCTTCGCGCTGAGGAAGTAGTCAACACTGATCACCACCACCTCGACTTGGAAAAAAGGGTCCCCCCAACCAACATTAATGCCATTGATGACAAACCCCCAAAGATAAAGGCTGATGAAGGTATGCATAAATCATAATGCATTTTATATATGCAATCTTATTTATATCTCTCTAGCCATATATATACTAATTGTTTAAATTTTTTTTGGGGAAGGCAAAAAATGCGTGTAATGTGGAGAGCAAGGAGAGGCCATCTCTTCAGCATCGAAGACTGGTTCTTGGATTAGTGCTGGGGATACCAGACCATATTCCTTGTATTCCCTTTCAAAAACCCCTCTTGAGATTGATGGGGGTCAAGCTGGTGAGTTAGTTAGTTAGTTAGTTGTTAGTTAGTTAGTTAGTTAGTTAGTCAGTATTGTCCTATTTTATAACATATTTTTACCTACAAAGTTGTAAATGTTTTGGGATCTCCAATGCTGGGAAACCCAAAAAGATACCTAAGCATAAAGGGCACTTTGCTCCAGCAGTTCTCCTCTCTAGCCATGCAAGGCATCTTTTTGGGTTTAAAGATACTAAAACTCCTCTTTTTGCTATTGGTATTCTACCTATATTGTGTTGTCTATGTCTAATTTTGTTAATGAATATCATGTAGTAGTATGAATTTTTTTCTCTTGTTTTTTTGTCAACAGTTATAGGTGATCTAACAAACATAATCTTGGACCCCATCTTAATATTCGGGGGTCTTTGGGGGGTCTCTGGTGCTGCCATTGCTCATTCCTTTCACAGGAGTTCTATTTCACTCACTCTAGCTATATAAAACTATTTCCAAACCAAGGTTTTTTTTTAAACATGAAACTTGTTTTTTAAATTTTGGGCAGGATTTACATATACAAAATTTAATTGATATGCAAAAAATAAGCCCAAAAATTATTTAAAATCATTGATTAGGGCAAAACTCTTCATTGATTCTTGCATTTATCTTGTCTTCATTCAACAGGGTTTTATCCCCTAATTTTGTTTAGCAAGTTAGCAACACAGATTGTGATATTTCCTCAAGCCTCAAACATCTGCAGTTGAAAAAAATTTCCCCAAGAATGGCAAGAACTACTATATACTCTTCTATACTCCTTTATGTAAAAACCGCATTTTAACAGCAGCTCGTTCCACTGCAGGTTCCCCCCTACTAACAAGAGTGATAGCTGTGACTATCTGCGTGACTTTGGGTGGTGGCTGCAAGGTTCGCTCCACTCCCATGGCTGCATTCCAGATAAGCCCCAATCGGTC